>NC_050480.2:81403679-81515531 GCF_012460135.2 Molothrus ater
ACATCTTCTGAGTCTTTGATCAAGAAATTTTGGGCAGAGAAAAACTGTAAGTGTTAAAATAAACAAAGAATCTTAGTGCCTGGGAGCAAGTGTCTCAGCTGTTTGGTAAGATTTGCAGGCTCAAAAGATATTACTTGCTCTTATCCCACATGTCAGATGCATGTTACAGTAGGCATATATTTAGTAGAGGAGCTTAATCCTTCCTGTTCCATCAGTGCTGAAGCAGCAAACACTTCTGGCTTATGCCAGTGCAAAGTCAATTTAAAGGATACCAAATACTGATGAGCCAACTACAGTGGCTGGAGAGCACTAGTAAACCACCCGTAACAGCTTCTGACAAACTGCTGAGCCTTGGGAAATTATGAAAATTCATTCTCCATTCTTGAATATTTTCAGGTTTCCCAAGCACTGTTGGCTATAACTCTAATCACAGCGCAGAAAAGTTTTAATAATGTGACAGGTAAGGTGAGAAAGATAAAGATCATAAAACTGTTTAGAAAATGGCTTGAGGTTTTACATAGAAGCACACATAGACAACAGGCATTTCTGCCAACAGCCTTTGCACATCTTTTGCTTGCATAAATCATACAGGAACAGCAAGGTCTAGCTGAAGTGCCCTGAAGGCACTAATAAGCCCTTAACAGTTTGTGTCTGACCCTGGTTATCCTCACCAGGCCTGATCCAGAGCTGTGGCCTGATCTCCAGCCCCAGCACCAGGACCCTGCCTGCTGCTCTGCCCTCCTGGCCCCAATGTGGCTCTGCTCTGCTCCCTTGCTCCTTGCACCTGGGTCCCTGCTGGCTCTGTTGCCCCCTGAGAAACCTCCTGTGTCTCATCTGGCCTTTGCTGCTCCCCTCCAGGGACTCAATCAAATCACACTCAAGTGAGTAAAACAGAATACATCTCTTTGTACCCATTATTCCACATTTAGATTCCATATCATAGCAAGCATTTTTAAAAAGACCTGTCAGAATGTCTCTGTTGACCTTTACAGTGGAGGAAAGGATTCAAAATTATTTTATATTCTCTTGTAATTTTCTTTAAACACTTTTGAAAAGTTATTTAATTTATACATTTCACCTTCTCGTAGTTGGCTAGAATGCCTGCTGAAACATAAATTTGGGCCTTGCCATTCTTTGTAACCTTGGAAAGAAACCCACAGCAGTGAGATACTATGAAGAGTCACTGTAATGACAACAGGAACTTCTAATGACTGGGAAGTCAGGCAGGGTGACAGCCATGACTTAGTGTGACTTGCCTAACAATTCTAATTGTCTTGTTGCACAAAATCCTTATTCAATCCCAGGTGACAGGCTTAGGCAGCAGCTCACAAGGTCTATTATTCTGCTACAAAAGGAAATTAAGCTAGGTTGGTTCAATTAATTTTTGAAAATTGAATATTGCTATTAATTTTATTATGTTCCTAATACTTACAAAGGCTTGTTTTGTTATTTGTCCCAAAGGTTTTGTCTAGAAAAAACCTGCTTGACCTATGATTCCTTGACTCTCCTTTTTGGTTTTCAAAAGATAGCATGGCGTACTTCTTTACTTTTCTGTCAGGTATCCTTCACAAAATAACCAGTAAGAGTCATTATTCTTTTTGAAACTAACCTATGTTGAACCTTGTCAATGAGTTGATAAGAAAATATCTGCTTTATCTATCCACACAATACCATGTTTTTGCCTGCACTCTTTCAACAATTTGTGGTAATAATTGTACTAAAGAGCTTTCACTATTTAAATTCTTTTTGTGAAAACCAGTAGAAAAAGCAGATATTAAACACTGCTACAATTCAGCATCATCAATCATCAGTAAAAAGGCACAGATCATCCTCAAAATCTCTTTTCCTCATAATAGAGTTAAATAACTATTTCCTTTACACTACTACTTGGCCTATATTTATTCTTCTATAATTTCCTTATGCATACCCTTAACATTTTTATTTGGTTTATATTTTTCACCTACTTTTTATCCTTTGATGTCAGTAATGAGTTTGTGATTTTGCCAAGTCAGTCCCTATTTACTCTTCTTACTTCTTTTTCCTGCAACTAGTACTGTACTTCTGAAAATTAAAGGCTTTTCCTCTTTTTATTTAAGATTTGCCTCTAAGATCTCACCCAATTTGTTCAATTTAATTACTTCATACTGGTTATAGTTAATTTATTTTTACCTTTGTAAGGATTCCAAAATTAAGCATACCTTTCTTTAGCCACACTGCTTTCGTCCTTCAATCAATCACTTCCTTTTGAGTAAAAACTGTAGATTTTGATTTTTGGGCTAAGGAAAATGAAGGGGATGTTAACTCATTGCGTATCAGTTACTATGTCTCCACTGATACTCTTGTGTTTGAATAATTCAAGAAAGGTTATACAATAAGGAGTCTTTGACATTAGCCTTTGGAATCAATAAAGAAGTGGCATTTGGACCCACAACATATTTAATTTTAGAATATGCTGGGTAGTATATTGTATCATATTCAGAGGTGGAGTTCTTTACTAAGAAACCAGTGAAAACATCTTTTTATATATATACTGTCATTTATGTGTGTATTACATAAATTTTAAATTTACATTTACGGGACTGAATAACGATGATATCGGATGTTATCTCTGATTTTGGTCCAGGTTCTGTGATTCAAATATAGGCAGCAGATCCTACCACACAGTCAGTAAGAACAAAGAGTCACCAGGCAAGGCATGACAGATGGCAAAACCAACGAATGGTAGAATACTTGAACAAACAGAAAAGACTGATGAAATATCCCTAGGCCTGGCATCTGCCATGACATCTCCTACGTCTGTCGTACCTGGCCTTCAATCAACTGAACAGCATTGCACTGATACAGGGAAAGGATGGAACAAGAAATGAGGCCCTGAGGTCAGGCAGAGATTCTATTCTAGCAGGGGAATACCCAGGGCAAGTATTGGTCTGGTAAAGAAGTGCATATGGACTACAGAAGTGTTTTTCGTTTTCAGAAGCACATTTTGGAAGAGATTTTGTCCTCTGACATAAGAAATAAAAAGCACAACATAAGGTAAAAAAGCTGGTTTCCATCCAGACTAAAATGGTAAAAATATATAACAGCTTGGCTTTAAAAGGATGTCCATCTGTTAGCAAACTAGTGATCATATCATACCCACAATGGTCTAGCAAACTAACAGCCAAAAAATTTATTGTCCACACCCACAGCTAAATAAATATTTTGGGCTGGGTTTTTTTGGGTTTGTATTTTTTTTTTTTTTATCTACAGCAACACCATTTTAAGTGATGAAAACTTTTGCCTTTTTTAAATGTCTTTAAATTGTCTAAATCTTACAAAAACATCCTACTGAAAACTGTTCCTTGTCCTTTCAGGTCCTGGGCACACAGCGAACAAGTTCTTTTGCCTTGGTAAGAGAATCTTGATTTGAAACCTGATCATAGTATTTAACATTCAATGCAAGGGACTGTGGTGGTAACAGTCTTCCACAAAAGTGTACTTGGCTAGAAATGGTGTTCTTGACTGATTTATCGGAACACAAGTTGAATATCTGCGCTACCAGTTTCAGCAGATTGAAGATTGCCTGGTTAGCAAACACATGCCAAGGCCTTTTCATTACTTGCCACATCTAAGCCAGCTAGATCTAAAGCTAACTTGGATTTAGCATCCAAGCTGAAATCGTGTTCCTAATATATACAAGCTCTTCAAGGCTTTATCTCATGTCATTTCAAAAAATTTTACACCATTAAAGAAATGGTACCAGAGACTGGTGGTACTTCAATTTTCTGAGGTTTCAGCATCTCCTGCTGGTTTGAGCAGAGCTCTGTTTGCAAATGAACAAAGCTGAAGTCTCAGATGAAGGTGTGTTTACATTTGCTGTACATCATACAGCACAGGCTCACCGTGCAAGTGTCACCATGAGAATCTGTCCCTACTCCTTCATATTATGAACCTGAATTTCACAAGGCTAGAACTGAAGCAACAACCTTCAGCAGAGTGCAAACAGCAATTTTTATTAAAATTGCTTTCTTGGTATATTTTTGTTTGACTCTCAATTTATCAATGTTTTTTAAAAATGTGTGAAACATATAATAGTATAAGCCTCATATTACAGCACACAGAGTGTTCCTCTTGGAATGGTATAATGATTACTAGTTCAAGTTTGGTGCAATAACAATTTGTTTGGATCAGCAGAACTATAATTCAACTGTCATTGGCTGGTTGGTAAACACAATCCCATACAAATTAAAATGTCTTTGTTGCCTGGCCTAAGAATGTGAATGACCATTCTGGAAAACAAAAAACTCATTCTATAATACCATTCCCGTATTGGATTTTCCAGACTTTTGAAACACTGAAATTGTAACAAATTCAGAAAGGCTAATTCATAGATATGTAAAGCCTGTCAACCCTCCTTTGTGAGAGTAATTTCAGAGGCCTTCAGCTAAGCCAGGTGTATACTACAGTGCACACTAGAGATAAAGCTGGTCATACCAGCACAATCTATATCATAGAATCGTAGAATTACTTGGGTTGGACCTCAGAGGTCATGGGCATGGACACCTTTCACTACACCAGGTTGCTCAAAGCCCTATCCAACGCAGCCTTGAACACTTCTAGGGATAGGGCATCCACAACTTCTCTGGGCAACCTGTCCCAGTCCCTCAGTATCCTCTAAATAAAGAATTCCTCCCTAATACATAATGTAAATTTACCCTCTTTCTTTTAAAACCCATTGTACCTTGTCCTGACACATTTTCCCCTACTCTGGGGCTACCTGAGCCAGGTCATCACAGCTGGCATTCAAGTGTAACACAAGCCTGCAGAGTTTTCCTACCTGCTGCTAACAATAGCCCACTGGAAGAGGGAAGGCAGAGTCCTTGGACACCTCATGATGTGCTTTGCAACAAAACTGGTGCTGTTTGAAATGTTGTATCATGACCTTCCAAATGGTGCCTAATTTTAAGGAAATGCTTTACTGTATTAATTCATAGAAACAGGAGACTAGAAGGAACCTGCGTCATCATGTCTAATCCCCTGCTATTACAAGCAGTCACATCATATAATCCTTTTAATAAACTGAAGTGTGCTTGGATACCATGGTGATGAGTATTTCATAAATATGGATATTTGTAGCTGAGCAGAAAATAAAATGATAAAAAAGTAGAGTGAAAGAAAAGGACTATGAATGACAAAGGTGAGTATAACAAACTTCTAAGGATATTACAGTTTTGGATTTTCCATAACAGACTAATGAAATTTTACTGAAACCTTCACACCTCTGAAGTAAGAGTGATGCCAGCTAGGGAAGGGGTCAATTTCACACAGGACTTATGAGAAATACAATAATGGAAGAAAGAAAATAAGGATAGTAAAGAACAAAAGAAAGGCCACTGTCAATACAAAAAACTTACTCAATTCTTCACAGTGCACAATGCAATGGTAATAGCTCAAAAGAGCAAAACCACAGCCATTTACAGATTTATCCTGAGGTTATTTAATCAGTCAAGTTTATAGAAGAAAAAATAACTTCCTAACTTTTCTACCTATCAGAAAACCAGGGACCCAAACCCGACCTAATTTAACATTCTTAATCACAATAATTCATTTTATGCATTGTGCCCCTCTAGTTTATTTTCGTATGCTTGGCTTTCTTCTAGTTCTAGAAGATAATTCCTTTTTTAATGAAGGGATTCTGGTGGAATATGTAATCATTTTAATTTTTCTTTCAGTAGTGTTGATCAGTTTCAGCATAAAATGGAAATCCTCTCCTGTATATCCTTGATTCCATCTCCTTCCATGCAGGATAAACCTTCATTTAGAAACCACACCTTTATTACACAAGCTGCCAGAAAAAGGAATTAAATTTCCTAAGGTAAACCTTCTATTTACAGCCACAGGGAGAAGTAATGAAATTTAATGAAAGCTGTAGCTCTAAGTAAAAGCACCGGGAACCTCTACCCCTATCCTGCTGAAAATGAGGTTATGGGTAGAACACAATGAGTAACATTCAAACTCTTTGCAACCCCATTGTCTCCAAAGGACTTAGAACAGAGATATATTTGACATACATTTATTCCAGATAGAGGAATGAGGGGTAAAGAACTAATCATTTTCATTCCTGCAAGTGCACAAAAGGAAGAATTGGAACAAATGTTACAACAGGTATGATTATAACACAGTAAAATAATGTACTTCTCCGCTTTTCTTATTTTTTTAGTATTATATACATGTTTAGGTAAAAGAAAAAGTCTAAATACTAGGTTATTTGTGATTTTCTAGGAATCCCTAGAAGGAAAGATGAAAGCATTTATTATGGGAAAAAATCCTGATCTCTTAATTTCCTATCCAGTGCAACTTTTCTGTTGAAAACAAAGTAGGCAAAATAAATTTAAGCTGTATCAGATAGGATACCTTCTCTCTTGTACTGCAAAAAACACATATACATTCCCTTGAGAAATTAGAGATTATTTTGGTGACTCTCTGATAGAGATTGAGGTTTTTTTAAAGCCATTGCAACAACTCCTTTAGTTGGTTGGCATATGAAAGGAAGTTTTGAAGATTGAGAAGGGAATATATTCCCTTTATAAGGGAATTCAATACATCACAATATATCAATTAATATTTTTTAATCTACTTTTATGAAATAAAGTAGTGATTCAGGTAGGAAAGGACAAATATTTAAAGTTCAAACTGTGGGGAGTTTTTCAACCAGATAATTTTTGTTGCAAAAGTTGCTTCCTATTTTAGGAGAGAATCAGTTTAGTTAAGTTGAGTCTTCTGAAAACATGAAAATATTGGCAAAAAATTTGCAATGACTCGGTGTTACTATGATGTTTTCTTGTTTGCACACCTGTTGCTTGCCCAGATGTCCTTCCCTCTCTTGACCCAGCCCACAACCAGGATACAGCCTCTGCTGCGTGGGACAACCAGAGGCTTTGTGAGGTGAGGCTTTCTCCGTCAGTTCAGATGTAGACCTAGCAGAAAAACCTTTACTCCCTGTCAAGAAGGGTCAATAAAAGAAAAGAAAATATCTGACAGGTTCTAAATTTCAAAACATGTTTGAATTTTCCAGGCCCTGTGTGGCAAAAACCAGCAGTCTGGACAGAGTTTGAGGCCTCACTACCAGGCTGCATTAACAGAAATACAATGTGATGGCCATGAGCACTCACGTCATTAAACGGGACCTGACTCAAGGGTACTGGATCTTAAAACATGTCCTTAGCTAAAAGACTGGGACAAGCTCATGAGAAGGATTCCATGCCTACAGGTATGCTAAAAAATAATGTGGTGGGTTGACCATGGTGCCCAACATCTCTGCTCCATCACTGCCCTCCTCAGCTGGGCAGGGTAAAGGAAATACAATGAAAAAATTAGTCAAGGTAAGGATGGGGCGAGACTACTCAGCACTCACTGTCAGGGAAAAACAGACTGAAGTTTAAAGAGAAATAAATCCAAATCTTAAAAACTCTTTCCCCCCTTCCTTCTTCCTGGGCTTAAATTTGCCCATTATTTTCTCTATCTTCTCCTCCCCAGCAGAACAAGGGGATGGGGAATGGAAACCATGGAGTGTAGGAGTCCCCAGTAATCATTGCATAGAATTAGTCCAGTGTTCCACATTCCTCTGGTTGCACACAAAAGGCATTCCTTGTATTTTGATTAAAGTCTTCTCCATTCTTTAAGGCCATTTTTATGCCATTGTCATGTATGTATACAATTAGATCTAATTTATACTATTAGACCTAATTACTTAATTGTTGTAGCGTACATGATGAAATAATGAGAATGTGCAATTAAGTTGTGCAATTACATAATTACAATGTGTAATGACATTAGGTATAAATATCCTAAAATGTTATGGAGAAAATATATTGTTGAAACAGAAGAAATTTTTTAGGTACTACATCAGTTTTAAAAAATGCCAACAAAACTGTGAAATCATTCCTCAAAACTTAGGAATTTTCTTCTTAAGACCCCACTTAAGACACTGCCCATTTTTAGCAGGAAAATTTATGTTTAATACAAGCAAAAAAGGTAGGGAACTGTATGGAAAATATTATAGATACTGGAATAACCAAGGTTATCTTTTTTGCCATATTTTTGAACATCAGTCTCCAATTTCCACATCTTTTTTAATAATCTGGAGAAAAACTGTAAATTTAACTCTTATATACAAACGACATATCAGCTTTAGAATTTAGTGTGGCTGTACAACATGGAGCCAATGAGCTAACACAGTAATAAATGAAATAACTAATTCCAGCCCTGCTGTGAAACCTGGTATCAGCTTCTCTCAAAAATACACAAACAGAAAAGTATCATGCCCTCGGGAACCTCCTAAGTATCTTTTTGATCTTCCCAAGGTTTGGAACCTCCCCACCACCTACTTCTACCCTGCCCCTGAGAATTCCCACAGCTGCCCCCCAAGACTTGCTATAGATCCCCAGGAACACCTTCTACTGCATTCTCAATGGTGTATCACAAAATATGAGATTTCTTACAGCTGTTTATTTGTTAAAATTAGATTCTTGTAAGTATTTTAAACCCCCAAAGATACAGAAGGGTGAGATGGATTCCACTATACCTGGGGAAACTTCATTGCTGTTGGTAACATACAAGCATCCCAGACCAACCCTGAGCTCTTAATGGAGCTGGCAAGCTCTTAATGGAGTAGCAAGAATACAAGTAAAATGAGTTCTAGTGATGCGAATTTTTCTTTTCTTCAGAAAAATAATCTTGAGAAAAGATTTTGACTAGCTAAATTTGAACTTCCCGAACACACTTTGGTAATATTCCCACTCTGAAAATTCAAAACAGAAAGTAATTTTCACCTGTCAGTTCAGAATGTTACTTCATGTTTATTTAAAAAGTCTTTCTTTATAATATATCAGTTCTGATGTCTTTTTACTTTCTTCTCTGGGAAGCTTTAGTTTCAGGTTTTTTTCAGTAATCTTTCTGTTACCTTTTAATTTCACTGGAAGAAAGAAGGGAAGGGAAGGGAAGGGAAGGGAAGGGAAGGGAAGGGAAGGGAAGGGAAAAGAACAGCACAAATATAAAAGTTTGGTAAAGTTTTCATGGCCAAAATACTGATGTTAGAACAGACTGAATGCTGTATGTTGATTTCTACCATCACTATCTGAAGTATAATATCTGAAGAGTATTTGAGGTGATAGAAAATAGACATTATTTCTCCATAAGAAATACAAAGAAGAATCTCAAACACCTTGAAGTGGGTGGCCATTAAGGGATAAAAGGATCAATGGAAGGAGGAGGCTGGGGGAGCCTTTACTTGAAGTCCTAATTTCTAGTTCTCCAACCCCAAGACATGGGAAACCCATAACATAGTGAGAGCGGAGCTGCCAGAGTTACAGCGGTGCACTTCACTCCCTCCCAGCTGGGTGGTCTCTGTGAGGAGATGTTGCACAGGTATTTAGGTTGGTAATTTGGACCTCACAGCATCTGTCAGTTCCAGTCTTTCCTGAGGCAATAAAGCTTCTCGTGACATAGCAGCAAATCCAACACCTACACGGTAGTGAAATACCAACTGCCCATATGTCTTGGAGCTTGAGATTTGTAGGCTTTCAAATTTTGTTGTGAGCAAAACAACTTTAGATGCAGCTTTTACAAATCTTCCATTATGCACCTTTCTTTTAAAAAGTAATTTTATTTCAAAATAAGTTATAAACTAACATAATTTTACCTTATTGAAGAGTTCTCAGGTAATAGCACACTATACTTAAGCATCTCAAAACGTTCCTCTTCCTTTCTGAATATTTCAACCTCAGCAACTCTCCAATGTCAGACTTGAAGGCCTGTCTAAAACCCAAAGATCCACCTGTAACAAGTTTGTATATCAGGTTTAAAAGATTATCTGCCTTATGCTAGTTCTAACTTGGCTTGTCTGATGTTTCTTCATCCTTTTTGTGGCTGCACATCTTAATATCAGACACATATAAATGTAACACATCCTCAAACCTTTAAATATAAATTTGAACACTTTTCATGACTGAGATTATGCTGGCAGAATAGCTATAAAAATGGGATCCAGACAGGAGATGTATGGTTGCCAAATTATCTCTTCATTTTTTCCATTTCCTGACAGATAAATCCTTATAAAAAAAAGACATGAGGAAGAAATATTTATCTTGCATTAATAGTTTCCTTAAAAATCCTAGATACACAATAACAAAGACTTTTTTGCTCCTGACATCTAAAGAAAGACTAACTTTCTATATCTGTCAACCTTGTCAAATGATAAAGTGACTTTGTGTGTCAGATCATCAGCAATATTCTCATAGGGTAGGTTTGCATTTTATGTTAGATTATATTATCATGATAAGTCTTTCTCTTTTTATTTTTTGCCACTTATGATAACATTTGTTTTAAAATGAAATTTAAAATAAAAAATAGTTTTAGCCTGAGAAATGCATTGGCAAACATAATTACTACCTCAAATGTGATAAAGCCGTATAAATCACCTGTTCATAAATCCTGCATTGTAATGCTCTAAAATCTATCACTGGCCTTTATTACAACTTTTCTATTGTACAGGTGAAAGAAACATATCAGGTGAAAGAAACAATTCTATAGAATTGTTTCTTTCACTTGATATGAGGCTCGTGGAATTACAAAAAGAATATCAGAAGTAAAGCACTGCTCATGAAACCTGGTGGGGTATGTAAAAGTTACTGCACTGTGTATTTTACCTGTAGTTACCCTTTACAACAAAGCAAATCATGCTCTGAATATTGTGGTGGAAAAGAATACATCTTTGATCCAATCAGACATTATATGGATGCCTGGGACTACATGGACTGGGCCCTGGAAAGCAATCACACTGCTCCCAAAGGGATAAGATAATGCTGGAGCATTTAGCTGGTCCTATGTTTATAAAGAGAGCTCATGTAGCCCGAGTTCTTGGGCTGTTCTGGCCTGGTTTTCACCCCTGAGCTGAGCCAACTGTCAAATGACCTAGCAGGTGATTCTGTTTCACGTCCTTTCTGTTGAGCACCTTTGAAAGAAAGTCTGAAAATTGAATTAAAAATCTATTCCTAGAGATGATTCGGTGAGTTAGAGTTACTACATAAATATCCCACCTGAGCTTTTAAGCAAGACCTGAAACCCTCATAATTAGAATTCACTGTTTACTAAGCAAGGTGAAAGATGAAAATTTATTTTCTTGCTTGTTTTTAAGAGGCATAACAACATACAAACAAAATTTGCCTCTTGAATATCTACCTCATTTATTGTGGACACAGC
This sequence comes from Molothrus ater, assembly GCF_012460135.2. Taxonomy (NCBI): domain Eukaryota; kingdom Metazoa; phylum Chordata; class Aves; order Passeriformes; family Icteridae; genus Molothrus; species Molothrus ater. The sequence continues at coordinate 81,414,918 of NC_050480.2, forward strand.
CAGGACAACTGACCCCAAGTGATCAAAGAGATATCCCATTCTATATGTTGTCATGTCCAGGATATAAAGGCAGGATGGAGAAGAAGGAAGGGTGGACACTTACCAAGTTGTGGTGTTCTTTCTTTCTGAGTCATCAGTACATGTAATGGAACCCCAGTTTACTGAGAATGGCTGAACTTACCTGCCCATGGAAAGTGGTGAATTAATTCCTTGTTTTTGCACTGCTTGTGTGAGCAGTTTTTGCTTTCCCTATTAATTTTTTTTTTAATCTCAACCCAGAAGTTGTCTCATTTTTATCCTTCTGATTCTCCTCCCCATCCCAAAGTGGCTGTATGGGGCTGAGCTACCAGCTGGGATAAAACCTTCAGCTCTGGTGTTACGCATTCACAGATACAGTCCAGCTTAAATTCCCCCAGATCAAAAATGCTGCAGCACTGCTTTCCCCCTTGATCACAGGCACACTTTATCAAACACTTCCTCTTATTGAAATTAATCAAATTGGCTGCTTGGAGGAGCTGATCCAGTCAAAATGAAGCCCAGCATAAGAAAGTTCTTTCCATCCCCTTTAGTCAGGTAGTGGTAGAGCCAACACAGCCAGGCTGGGAATACAGGACCAACACTTTCATTTTAGGACACTTGTGAGACAGAAGAGTAAGGTAAAGAGACTCTAAGGGCTTAAGAGACACGTGCAACATTTGGAGCCTCTGATGGCAGGGAGTTCTTTTAAATGCTTATCAGCATTTGACAGTACCAGCAGTCTGTGGAAATACTGCAGGATTGGGCTGTTATTTAACGTTTACTAATTAATACTGCATTCAAGATAATGAATGGCTTGAGCACACATGCTTTCACACACCACCTGTCCATTCCCCTCTCACTTCTGTTGTTTCTTCTCACTCTGAAGATAGCTTGTTAATTACTATGTTTGTATGTAATATGACATGGCCACAGGGAATGGAGAAATGGGAGGGGAGGGGGTGAGAGAGACAGAGACACAAAGAACTTGTGCTTTGAGTAACTATTTCATCTTGTCTCTGGTGGTAAGAGTTTATTGTTCTAACCCCTTGGTCACCTCTTAAAATATATAAAAGGGCAATGACAACAGTTCTTAGGCACTGATGAGGCAGACCTGTGATATATAGCTACACACCACCCTCAGTTTCATCATTCAACTGCTCCCTTTGCTGGCATTCACAACTGAAACAACCAAATGTGTCTATTAGCACCCATCAGATGAGCACTCAGTCAGTAACCAGTGAGACCCATGTGTTATAAAATGGGATGAGTGTCCTGGATAACAACTTATTTCTTAAGTTGCATCATCAGAGGGAAGAAATTATGTAAACTCAGGGTTTTGCAATAAGATGCAGTATCCAGATAGAAGTTAATGTGGTATCAGTAGGGATTTTTTAAACACCCACAGTGCTTTTTGGAAAACTGCAAAATTTCTAGGGAAATTGATAAATATGGACTTTTGAGAAGTGTGTATTCTAAACAATAATGTTGTGTGTGACATTTATTTCTAAAAGAAAGCACATTAATGTTTCTGCTTCATTGGTAGTAATGATGACAAACTCTTCTGCAACTTTCAGACTAAAACATTTTTCATTAAAATACTGCCATTTCCATGATCTGATGCTTTTCTTTCAATCTTAACAGCGAAAAGGCATTCGACATAAAAATATTAAGTCATTTCTAAGCTATTTGATCAGGAAATATCCCCAAGCAGGAGTATTTGTTTTGGAATGATGTTCTGTTAAGAGCACACTTTAATCTCTGTCACAAGAAGATATTTCCATCTCAAAACATCTGGGTAAATCAAAAGATCTAATTTACATCAGAGATAAGTTTACATAACTTTGTATTTTGTCAGCTGGGACCTAAGCATTTTTCTAGATGCAGGAAACAGAGCATAGGCAGTATTCAAATAGAAAGGTACCCTGAGCACACATTGTGAGTTAACCATGACATCCATTATATGACTACCATATTAAATGGGTGGCACTTTTATTTATTGCCCCAAGTGTTCCCTGTACAGCCTTAACTCAGTACTTAGAGCGCTTCCTGATCCACGCTGTCAGTAATATGAGAGGGTACATTTTAACACATCTCAGGAATACTTAACATGAGCACTTAGTCCTTACTTGAACACTAAAACTCACCCTTCCTGGCACTGAACCAAGCTAAAGCTCTAGTAATGTGTATATAATAACAGTATAAACCAAAATATATGCCTTCTGCATATGCTGCACAGGTATTACACACATAAGTTCTAACTAGCAAAAACAAGAGAAAAATTTAAGGGCTTCTGTGTGAACACTTTTTTCTTGCAAGCTGGATTTAATTTCATATGGGTAGTGAACAGCAAATCCTGCTGAGGCTACTAAAACCAGGTTATCTCTCTGTTATATCTGTAACTTTAATTACATATTCGGATCCTGATTTTTTTCCTGTATGGAGATATTGTTTCCACCTGCAATAAAAATGACAGTTAGTAGAGTTTCCCCTTTCTGTCTCCATGTGAATATCTGCTGGCACTTCAAAACCATTAACACAGCAACATATTTCCTGTACTTTTATAGGAGACTGGAGACCAGAAAGATCAGTATTACAATTTTATGCTGCTGTTTGCTTTACCACTTGTGTGCTAACCCGATTAAGGTAGTAAATGTCAATTTGTCCTTCAGAAATTGTATATCCATGTTCTTTGGGAAAATTTTTCACAGAAATGTTCAATTTTTATATTCAGAGTTCTTAAAGGTTTGAGACTTGAAACTTTCTACACTGTATAAGAAATGGTAGCAAGAAGAAAACCTCACACTTGGTACATTTATTTGTGTTCTTCTGTGATACTTTCTCACTTAAATAAATGAATTAATTTATGTCCACAATACCCTTGTGAGTTAAACATTCCCATTTCCATTTTTGTCTGTACCCATGTAGATGTTCAAAGCTTTTCTTCTTGGCTTGGGAGAGTAGGGAGAGGTATTCATTTGCTGAGTGGATTTCAATTTCTGTATAGAGCAGCTGGAGACTAACCTATATTTTAAAGCCAAAGGAAAGCCCAGGGAAATGTACCATATTTAAATTGGAATATATCAAAGCTGACAGTAAGCAGGCTCTCTTCATTTTCCACCATCTCCTTGCTCTATTCTACACACCTCTTATATATACTTAGGTTTTAATTCTTTTTTATTACTTATTATCTATGCTGCTCAAAATATGCTAGGCATTTTTGGAGACATGGAGACAGCTCTTGCCTTGAACAGCATAATGCAATAAAAATGTGTAGTTCCAAAATGCCATTTCTCCCCCTATTACTGTTCTATCTGAGCAGCTCTGAATTTAATGCATTTCTCCTCATCTCCCTGTGCCCCAGAGAAGGACCACCATCTCCACTGTACAGGTGGGAAACCAAATAGATCTATAGTGTACACAGAGTAGAGCTCTCAAGCCAGTTTTTCTAGTCTTTGGTCTCATTCTGATGTGATCCACTTGGAAATGGGCTGCAGGGCCCTGCCACTGACATCTGCCTTAGCAGCAATTCTGTGTCATCCTCAGATAATTTTTATAGGGCTCCTGGTGCCACCTGTCTAAAGGGCATGAGTGCTCACAGAAAAATTGATTTGTGGTTGCCCTCTTAAATAATTGAATTAAGACACAAGCATCCTGCAGCTGCTTAGGCTCTGAGCAAGGTAAAAGAGAGAATCAGATTCTAGCTCCCACAGACATTGTGTCTGTCCCCAGAGGTTAATGGACAGATTCTTGGGAAATTACATATCTATCTATCTATCTATCTATCTATCTATCTATCTATCTATCTATCTATCTATCTACCTAATCTATCTATTCCCTTTGAAGGCTGAACATAAATTACTGGGAAAGTCACTGGATGAAAAGTAGCAGGGCATTTCAAAGCCTGCCTTACAAGACCTAGGTAAACTAAGAAGTCAATGAACTATCCCCATCTCAAGTCAGCAGGACACCCAAACACAGCAATCAACTCTGCAGAGCTGTAATATGTAAAGCTGTTTGCACAGGCTGCCTCTCTTTCCCCATTCTCCCCTAGGCAGTAACACCTTCAGTCATGCACTGCACAGCCACAAAACTGAGGCATTTGCAATCCATGGAACAGCTGCCTTTTGCATTTCTCTTCCCTAAATATGTTCCTCTGCCACTGGAGTCTGAAAGTGTTGCTTTTGATTATAAACACCTCCTACACCCCTGTTGAGCAGATTCCCATTCTCCCTCCCAGATTACCTCTGCAAGTACACTGGGAAACCTGCCAGCATCCAAGGTTCCCCTTCCTCCTTCTGTGAGAAAACTGAGAATATATTCCTGAGAATATGGTACAGGTGCAGCTTTCACAAGAAACAGCCCCCACAGTCAACTAAAGTTGCTTTAGTCAGGATGGAGACTTCTTGGGGATTTTCCCTTATTTTCTAAAACCTTAGTAACTGTACACAAACACATAAAGCTCCAACTATTCTGTGATAAATTAACATATAATTAATAACTCTGAGTAAAAATGGTTCTATAAAAGAGATATTTATTAATAATTTTATTATTATTATTATTATTACTATTATTATAACAGTACTTACCCTCTTTTACAAACCATTTCCCTTTAAATTAGTAGGAAAAGGAAGAAGAGAAGGATGGAAGAAATAAATAAAATACAGAAAAAAATTATTTGCAGTTTACTGGGATTTGTTTTTCCAAATATCATCACATTCATCATTAAAAATGCTATATTTCAAGAAGACACACCTGTGTGGTCACATTCCTGTAAACTCACTAATTCTCACAGGTTTTATTCTCTCATTTGTCTCACAGTCATCTGGATTCACACTGCCAAGTCTCATGCAGTGAACATGATAATAAAACAAATAATGTCTCCTACAATCCAGCTTTGCTGGAAGTGGCTTCCATATGCATGTGATTCCAGTGTATCTCTCCCATACTAATGTGAAAAAAATCTTTTTTCGGCTCCACAGCTCTCTCTCCCAGGCAATGGATTTAGCAGGACAATGTGACCCACTGTCCAGATGTATCCAAGGTAAGGTGAGGTTGCAGAATAAGACTGTGACTGTTGTACAGCCAAGAACATTTTCTTGAGCAAGAAATCAAACACAAGGAGGTCAGCTGGACAACGTAATGTCCAGAAGGGATTCAAACCTCCTGCAACCACCTTACTGCAGTGGCAGTACTTGCAGCTAATATTCCATATGGAACAATAGTCAATGTTGCAGCCCAAAAATACAGTTAGTTCTTCCACAGGATGGTGATCGAATGTTCAAGAGAGACCTAGAATAAAATACAACAGCAGATGACATAAAATAAGAAGTGTTGATATTGGCTAGCAGTAGAACATAATATAAGCAAAACCAAATAAGCAACTGGCACCAGCCCTCTAGACTTAAAAAATTGTTATCAGCTGTTGGAGGCACCACTTCCAGCTATGTTTTCCCACTGTTTCTAAGCAGTGTGCACTCATTCAAATTATGGCACTCTCCCTTGTTGAATAAAGCTTCCCCAGTTCATTCTTCTTCCTCCATATAAATAAATACATATGTTCCATTAGAAAGCGTAATCAGTTACTGCATATCATGATATAGCACATTTAACTGTGTGTTGCAAGCAGAAGACTCCAGATTCAGGGAATTTCACTTAAGTAACTGACAGTTTTTAACATTAAGTTCTAATTACTGATGCTGGTATTGAAAATATTAGAAAGCAAACAATTAAGTCAACACTTTGCCTCCCCCTTCTTCAGACTCAAGCCCAACATCTCTCTTACCACTTTCCCAGTCTCACTATTCCTTTGTTTTGCCAAACCCTTCAGTGAGATGTTGGGTGGCACAGGAGCTCCAGGTCAGTGCCAATTTTGTTTCCCCTTAGCTTGCTGTTTTTCTTCCACTGCTCATTGGCTCTTACTGCTCTTCTGCCCTGGGAGGGACTCTCCATCCCTTCAGGGGGGTTCCTGCCCCAGTGTGAGGGTCTTCATCTGTGACCCCAACACTGTTCCCTTCCACACCGCTCTCCCACTTTGTCTCCCTTTTCTTCTGGTAGGTCTATTCACTTTTTTTTCCCCTCCCAACAGGGCATTATGCTATCAAACCCTCCTGCTGCTGCTCCATGAACAGTGCTGTGAGATTAAACCCCATTAACAGTTCCACTTGTTATATTTTCTAAATATTTCACATTCCAAGAATGTTCAGTGGCCCTGGAAGTCCCATGAAAGTCAACGTGACAAAGTGCTCTGCTTTGCACTCCCAAACAGGGGTTTACCTATCTCCACCATTTGAAGAAAAAGGTAGTATGCTTTTTTCAGGAATTTTGTGGTTGCTAACCCCACAAAAATGAAGAGCCAGAATCATGGAGGACTGGAGATGCACAACAAATTTTGGGATTTGCTGGTATGGTTTGAAATTAAATTCTGAGCTGCTAGTGATGCTGAACAGGATCTGCTGTAAGGGAATCTAACTTCCTTTTATCATTGAAGTAGATGTGGAGCTTAGGGACATGGCTTAGTGCTGGACCTGGCAGTGTTAGGTTAATGATTGCACCCAACGACCTCAGAGATCTTTTCCAACCTTAATGATACTGTGATTCTATGAAAGAATTCACTACCTTAATCTGCCCTGAATTTATGTGTTGCATACTAAACTATTTATAACATCAAAAAGACATGTAAGAAACGACAACCAGACAGCTCATCCTACTAAAGTATCTACTGAAATCACATTAGTGCTTTGGTTATTAAGCCCAAATAAATATACTGCCTGGCTTTGTCTGGAGAATTTTTGAGGTTGACACTGCAGGACCAGTGACAATTTCCATCTCTGTTACCGTGGTTACGGTAAGAAAAGACTGTGCACTCTTGAAAAGATAGATCTCAAACATTGAATGTCCCAGTTCTAGCTCTTGATTAGTTTAGATATTTGTAATATTTTTCTTTAATCCTGGATTGTAATCCTAATGCAAAATACAAGATTCCTTTTCCTGTGTGAAAAAGGGGTTTGTTTTTTCATCACTGAAAAAAGCATTTTTCACCATTTGAAAGGAATTTTTTCATTTCCCTGCACTAATTACATGACTAGCAAAAATATAGCAAAAAATTTGAAAGTGATCTCTGTTTACTTTAAGTCTCTCAAAAATTAATTTGGACAAGGTCAAATTACATACTGTGAGGAGAAATATCAGTATTCTTTCTGAAACAAATATGCCTGAATGATGTTCTGCACATGAGCTACTTTTAAGATTCATTTACTAATAGTGTTTTTAAATTAACAGAGAACTTTGTATAAAGCATGAACATGATCTAATTAGTGTTGACCTTACATTTATGATACTAATAATGAATGGAAATTATATGGTCAGGCAAAAGAATAAAGAAAAATAAGCTACTATACCTCTAGGCTATGGTTTCTAGAAGCCAAAACCTCTGATAATTATTTTTCATTAAGCCTTTATTTTAACAGGTAATACCACAGTGAAATATTAGATTCATTTTGACATGAAAGTTAATTGCATTCAAGCATTTGCAGGATAAACAGTAGAAAATTGTAAAATTTAAGATAGGTGTATTGGTGTCCAGGCTTTGGTAGCAGAATGGCTACAAGGGTGGCTTCTATGAGAACCTCCCAGAAACTTTCCCCATGTCCAACAGAGCCAATGCCTGCCAGCATGCCTGCCACAGGACAAAGCTGGGCCCACCAGCAGCAGGTAGCACCTCTGGGGTAATACAGTTAAGAAGAAGAAAAAAAAAATGTGCAGCAGCATCCAGAGAGAAAAGTGACAGTGTGTGAAGGGATCAGCTCTGCAGACACCAAGGTCAGGGAAGAAGAGAAGAAGCAGGAGGTGCTTCAGGCATCAGAGCAGAGATTGCCCTGCAGTCTACAGTGAAGCCCTTGGTGAGGCAGCTGTGCCCCTGCAGCCCATGGAGGTCCATGGTGGAGCAGAGATCCACCTGCAGCCCAAGAAGGAACCCATGTCAGAGCAGGTGGGTGCCCAAAGGAGGTCACACCCCATGGGAAGCCGTGTCCTGGCTTTGTCCCTGTGGAGACAGAAGCCCATGCTGGAGCAGTTTGCTGGCAGAACTTGTGACCCCGTGGGGCACAGACAACATGTGATGAACTGACAGCAGTCCCCATTCCCCTGCGGTGCTGAGAGGCAAGAGGTAGGTAAAAGCAAGAATAAAGCTGAGATGGGAAAGGAGGGAAGGGTAAGGGGAAGGTTTTTTTTAAGATTAAGTTTTTATTTCTCATTATCCTACTCTGATTTGATTGGCAATAAATTAAGTCAATTTCCTCAAGTGGAGACTGTTTTGCCCATGATTGCAATTGTGGAGTCATCTCTCCCTGCTCGTGTTTCAACCCTTTCATTACATTTTCTCTCCCTTGCCCAGCTGAGGAGGGGAGTTATAGAATGGCTTTGGTGAGTGCCTGGAATTCATCCAAGGTCAACCCACCACAATAGGACAAAGAAAAAATGATAAGGACTAAAGGAATACAGTTAGAGAAAAGAAAATATGTATCTGGAGTCAAATCAAATATAAAATATCAAGTCCAATCAGACAACAAAAAGAATTAGAAAAATTCTATCCCAAGATTCAGCTGAAACAGTAATAATCAAAATGTTTGCTACTTTACTTTGTGCAATAATCCTAAGCTAATAACAGAAGGATCAATGTTCCGAAAATTCTTAGCATCTCCTGAGATAATAACTATCCTCAAGTGAAAGGCCAGTATGACATTCCTAACTCCTTCAACTGAACATAGTTCAACAAATCTACTGGCAGGTTGAAAAAGTGTGAACATAACACCTGTTGTATTTAAGTACACATATGCTAGAGTTGTAACAGCCCACTAAACAGGGCCAGAGCACAAGCTCAGCTGCAGCTGGTTCCCTTATAGGAGCACTTAATGAGCTTTCATGCTTCCAGATAACAACTAGACATAGATTTGAACACAAAATAGGCCAACGAGATCCTCAGAGGTCCTGCTTTGTGTGGGAATAAAGTTTAGGTATCAGGATACAAGTTGTGCCAGCTAGTTACCCTGAGAGCCAAATTGTTGTTTATTTTATTTACCAGGATGCATACAGTCATGGAGTTTCAGAGCAGTAGGGCATAAAAGTAAATCCATGCCTTTCTGTAAAAATCCATTGCAAATGGTTTGAAATCCATGAGACTTTTCTGTTTTGCTAAGGAGTAATGAATGAAAAAATACTCAAAAGCAAAGAAAAAAGAGCACTGGTGTTTTTTTTTAATAGAAAGCTTAAAATTTACTAAGAATGTGTGGCACATCCCTCAGGAATCACTTAGCTGACATTTCATTCACTTATGCTGATGTTTAATTCTGTGTAATGCTTTCTGAGAAGACAGGATTTTATTCAGCCTGTGCTTCAGTGAGGAAGTTAATTTAGTGGAGGAAGGGGATTTTAACCATTATATTCAGCTAATTTTGTATAGGAAATACTGTCATAATACCAGGAGCTTCAGGAGAGATGCAGGCAAGGAAGACTGGTTGATTTATAGGTACTGTAAAAACAAATTCTAATGAGTCATTTTAAGACTACCTGGACACAAAATTTGCCTCTGGATTTGCACATAAGACTACCCGAGTAACTCCACTGACAAAACAGCACCTTGAGCCAGTCACATGATTAACACAGCTCACAAAGTGGTCCACAGGACCCTCTGGATATCCCAGCTTAAGAGTAGAAATGGCAGTTTTGTCTAGTTCTGCCACTGGCTGACTAACTAACCTTAGACAAAATATTTAATCTGGTTTCACTGATCCATTGCTGAAAGAGGATTTCCGTCCTTAACTACCTGAAATCTATGTATGAAAATGTGTGCAATTATATAGCAAATATGTGTTATTATATGGTAAATATTACTATAACAAACCATGCAAAGGAAAACTCCTTTTGCATGTTAACTTAAGGCTAGGTCCAAATACTCTTGCAATGAGTTTCTATTATGCTTACTTTACAATAAATCAACACCAAAGCTCTCAATACTCCAAAACCTTGAGGAAAACTATGGAACAGTTTGACCAGTTCTGAGCTTTTCTGGTCTGTATTTACATTCAAAAAAGGACTCAGCTGACCAATTGCAGCCCCTCCTCTAATATGCATTAACCTAAAGCTGCTGAACAGCTGCCAACATGATCTCTGTAAAGCTTCATTGCATTCCCTGCTAAGTCTTCATTTTGTCACTTTATAGCATTTGTAGATCAAAAACAGCTCTCCAGCCCTGCCTTAAGCAGTGGATAAAGCAATTTCCTCTAAGAGTTTTAGGGTATTACACCCAAGTGCATTTCTGAAAAGTCTCAAATGGAGCAGATAAAAGGGCAAGCAATGGATATAAAAAGAAATAATTTCAACTTGATACCTGGCAAAAGGGGGTGATTTTTGTGTCTGTTGATTTCACAAATCATTAAACTTAACAGCAAACATAAAATGAATATTTCCTGCCCATTTTTTGAATGTGGAGGCGTACCAGGCACTTGTAATGTTCTCCTATGTGAGTGGCCATTAGATTGAGCATTGCATGGAGGGCAACTGCATAAGTGCTCTCACAGCATCATTGCCAGACACCAGATGCAGTTGTTGTGGCCCCAGGGCCAGAAACCACAAGTACTTACTGTGATTGCAGTCAAAGGTCTTATCTGTGTCCAGGTTATTCTTTTCTTCTCCAGCAGAAAACATCAGTGATTCAGCTTCACTTAAACTATACAGTGCTTATATAGAAGATGACATCACTCATTTTCTCTACATTTATTTCAGGAAATCTCTCTTTAATGCACTCCTCTGCTTTGCTGTGCCACTCCTCACCTGATACAAGGCGCTGCAGCTGGGTGCCTTTTTCAGCTGACTCCAGCTAGCCTGGCGCACTACCTGACAGGGAGCTATTTTTACAGATGTTTTTCCAACTTCCTTTTCTTTGAGAGTAGCTGTCACCAACAGTATATTGCAGTAAAGACTTCCTCAGGCTGCACTTCAACAAGACAGAGAAAGTAATGAAGAACAGGTCCTGGACTCAACAGCCCACATTTAAGAATACCCAACCATGACAGTGAACAGTACTATTGCAGTGAAGTTTAACCCTTACGCCCAAAAATGGCCTGAGCACCTTGCCCTCTAGGCATCTGCTGTATAAACACTGGGATTCTCATATTTGTAGCTTCAGATGTTTGTCATGGTGATTCAATCAACACTAAGGAGGAACATCATTGTTTCTTAGAGTATCAGCTCCAATGCTTCAAAGAAAAATGCAACTAAAAAAGAAACTGAAAAATTACCTTAAAATAGAAAAGCCAGGATACAAGAGTTTGGAATCCTCTATAGAATCACATTTTAATGAATTTAACATTGAGTCCTGCCTTTGATGCTTTTGATTAGTAAATAATAATTCCCTCATGAGCTTGAGTAAACAAAGGTCAGAAAAATCAGGACCATCATGCTGGTTCTAAGACAGAAGTATCCTTTTTCCTGAGGACCAAAAATTGATTTTTTCAACATCTTGTACTTATACTAAATCAATCAGTAATACAAATTAATATTAAAAAAAATTAAAAGCAATTTTTTAAAAGTCAAAATCTCTTTATTCCCTTTATCCTTGATAGTTTTGCTTTTCTTGGCAGTCTTCCAGATTTATATTTCCTGCTCTTTATCAGCAATCTTCTAACAAGAATAGTTTTGACAGACTGAATAATAGAAAACAGTGCATGCTGACAATCAGATGAATTAATGGACAAGTATTGGTACTTTAAGCTTACTTTTAATACTAGCTCAGACTTGTGTTACAGCAGTGAAATACTAAATCTCTGTGGACAGGAACAGAAAGTGTGCACATTGGTCACACATCATCACATTAGCTCTAACATTTCTGTTACTTTGCTTTTTATGAACTATCAAGATCCTGCATGTGGTATTTCAGTAATTAAGATCATGTTTCATGGAAAAATTCCTTCTGAATATGGTGATCATACCATAAGGCACTTTTGAATGTTATTTGTTATTAAAAAAAAAACAAAACAAAACAAAACACCACAAGAAGGGATGAGTGCTAGAAAGTACTGACTGCCCTGAGTTAGTCTTTGTAAGACCATTCCCTGAAATTGCTTGAATCTCTAAAATTGATTCACTGTAGGAAAGAGAAGCAGATATACCCATGAGGCTTTGATTCAGAATTTGTAATTCAGCTTTTGCTCAAGATTTGATTGGAAAAAACTATTCCTGGGACTAATCCAGAGAAAATCTAAGTTTTACAGAGAACCCCCTAACTCACTGTGTCATTTGTACTGACGTCAGTGACAATTTGTGGTGTGAATTCCGCTCAGTGTCACTTTAAATATGATGCAGCAATTCTCATTGGGAGCCCCAAAGTCCTTTCACAACACAATCCACTGATTTCCCAAGATTTGGCCTATTAAAAACAGACTATGAAATCAATAAGCTGGATCTCAAAGTGCACATTTTCATTTTTATTTCCACTAAGATGATATGAGACACAGACCGTAAGGCTCAGCCTGGCTCAGGTAGCAGCACTGCACACAAGGGGTGGCAGCTGCTGCGGGTGTTACATGTCTCAGAACTGGGCAGAAGCAGCAAGGAATAAGCAGTCCCTTGCATCTGACAAGTTAAGGAGCACTTGAAAGACATCACAAGCTTTTCTGTTCTTCAGCAGCAGTCAGGCCAGTGCCCCTAACCCCAGGAAGGTCACACACTGATAAGTTACAAACTACTGACCAGCCTCCGTCACTAATTCTGCTGGCGACAGGTTTGGCTGATTTGCACTCGTAATCATGCAGGCTGCTATGCAGCACTAGTAATATGAGAACTAATGAGGCAGCAGTTGCTTTGCTCAAATTATTCCCCATCCTTCCCTTCCAGTGGTTGCCTGACTTAAAAAGAGAGGCCCTGAAGGCACAGAACATGCTGGATTCCCATATATCAGGGCATCGCTTAAGCAGCCATCATCCCTCTCTAACTCTTGCTGCAACATCCAGCAAAATGCACAGCTACTTCTGAACTATTTTGACATATCATTAGCTTTACAATACAGCTTAGATTTCAAGCATAGCTTTTAAGCACAGATTGATTTATAGGCATATAGACATATGTTTTTTCCACCAAAAAGAAACAACTTGATTTCTTTATTAATCAGTCTTTCCAAAGATGTTGTTGAGATGTGACTAAATAATTCAATACAGTATCAGGAAGGAAGAGAGTACTGAAGGACTGGAGGCCTCTTTTCTAAAAGAAAACTGCAGCTAGGACCTGAGGCATGGGACATAAATTTAATACTTATTTTGATAACTTGAAGGCAAATAAGGTTTCCTTTGCAAATACTGGCTTACCAAATAGGCATGCAAATACTCCAGGGTAAACACTCAACAGAGCACATGGAGAGTGTGAGTTATGAATATACTACAAAATAAAAGGAGCAGATGTGTATCTCTGGTGCTCATTGGAACAGTGAGCCTTCTGACTGCAGACATACAGCCACTTGGACATTTTTGGTATGTGTTTACACCACTGGAAAAGCACAGAGAGAAACAATGGATGGCCAGTCAGTGTACAAGGATGAGACAAATGATGCTTTGAGCAAAACCTACAGACACCAGGAAAAAATGCTTTGCAGCCTGAAGGGGAAGTACAGGATGGCATAGTTTCCTGACTATGGTTTTCTAACTTTTCCTGAGGTTATACCACAGAGGTTAAACCAATGAGTGAAAAGCCGAGCAGCAAAGCAAGACATCAAACTTTTCTGTCTCACAAAGAATCATAGAATCACTAAGGTTGGAAAAAGACATATAAGATTGAGTCCAACCATTAACCCAGCAGCACTGTGTTCACCACTAAAGTGTACTCTCAAGTGCCACATCCACACACCTTTTGAATGACCTGTATATCTTCTGCACCATCATCTATTTCACTTCTGATTTTGGCACTCTATATCTGTGACCTTGGAGCAGAAAACAACTCTTAGACTAAAAGACCAGGAGATGCATTTCTTCGTGTAAACCACACAATAACCCCAGATTTAGTGATTTCCTCCTCTGCCCAAGTGGCTTGAGAATAAATTTGATTCATAGTATTTTTCACTAATACAAAACATATCAACAAAAATCTCATGCAAATCTCTTAAAAAGCCAGTTATCCTGGAAGTAGGGATCTTGTAAGTCCTCTAATCACCTAGCTAGCAAAGTCATCCCATACCCACACACATCAACACCTTTCAACAAGTTTATGATTGCATGCAGAACCCTCCTGTATATACATAAAGTATATAATAGACATGTTACATATTTGTGTATCTCTGTGTGTCACATAATTAATACAAAACCTTGACTCTAATGTAAGACGTGGTACTTCAAAGACCTGCTTCCAACTGCATTTTATGGTACTCAGGTAGCTGTTACCTGTACTCTGTCCACCTCCACATTGGTATTCTTAGATTTGGTAACCTTGCCCATGTTTCCTTAGGCTGCTCCTGATGACTTATTGGTATTTCTAGGCCCCATTGTGCTGATTTGTGAACAATGTTTTCCAGTGCTCATTTGTTGGACTGGGCTAAACAGGGCAAGGGATGTCATTGTTATTGACAGGGCCCCTACTGTACATGGTGGCTGCTAATAGGAACCCACACAAATCATGTGAAAAACAGTTTAACCTTGGCTCCCCTAGTCCGTACATTTCCACAGTACTTGCCTCGACCCCAGCCCTCCTGTCTCCTCTACTCAGAACATGCAGGTTGTGGGGCTGATGCAGATGGACTCTGCTCTCTTCTGGTGAAGCTCCCCTGCCTCTGCCCTCTGCCCTCACTCTCCTGCTCTGCAGTACAGGTGTGACTTTGCAGGCAGCTGCACAGTCCTATGGTGCCAACATAAATACATACTGAGAGCTATGGAGTGGCTCTCTTAGGGTTGGTGTGTTTGTTTTGCCAGGTGATGCACATTTGTGGTATTAATTGAACTTTGAGAAGAAGCAAACAACCTTCTGGGAAATCATGCAAGAAGGAGTGCTTTTTCTCATCTTGAACTTTCCACTGTAATACTGTTTTTCTCATTTACCACAGAACGTTCAGAACCAACTGGGAGAAGTTTTTAAGATGTTTGTCTTGTCAGAATAAATTTCTTCAATGAGTTTATAACTAGTTCTGCACTGGACTATTATAAGCAATATGAGTTTACCTTTGACTGGCACCTCAAATTTGATACAATTTTTAAAAATTAAGATCTTTCACACTTTTTTCTATAAAGAGCAGCTCGCTTTCTTTTTCAGATTAAAAATGTTTAAAGTAAATTACCATTTGCAAAGAGGATACCAAAGTTGACTTTGCATTATAGTAAGCAAAACAGCAGCAATGCCCATTCATTCTGAGATGCTTTACAGGTCAAGGAAATAAAGTGCTCCTGTTTCAGACTTAAATTATGATGGGGCTGTTCAGCCAGAGACCAAAACCTAGCTTTAACGACATTTAAAACACAAGAGGGAAAGAGAAAAAAGAAAAATAGAAAAATAGGGGAAAAAAAGAAAGAAAGAAAAAAAAAAAAAAAGAGGAATCAGTGTTGCCGTTTCTGAAGGTGATCAGTTAGAACGTTTAGGCTTTTCTCCACGAGCTGGCAGCCCTTTGCTGGCGGGGCCGGGCGCTCCGCCCGCTCTGCCGGAGCCTGTGCGGAGGAGCAGCGGCCCCGAGCGGCCGCATGGAGCCACCGAGTCCTGCGAGCATCCCCAAAAACACCTGCTGGCATCACTTAACCGCTCCCGGTCGGCCGCCAAAACAAAAACAAAACAAAACAAAAATATTTACCTTTAAACCACCATTTTGTAGAAACACCTCGTTTTAATTCTCCTTTCAGACCTCTGAGAAAGCTCCACGTTAGGTTCAAAAGTGCAGTGTGAATTTGGTGTCTATTTTGGGAAAACACGTGGAAGCCTGGATATTTAAACCTGAATCCAGCAGAAGAAGGCAAAGGAAATTAATTATGTGTGCACACACAAAAGACCTGGAAATAGCACTGCTTACCCAGTGATTTTAATATCTTTGTTTTCATAGGGCTTGGTTACACAGCCTAGTACAGTGCACTACTCCCAGGGCTAAGGGTAACTATTCTTCATCTCTTGCTAGTTTTTCTTAGAAAAAATGCTGCTTTATCCCTGCTCAGTTTTTCTGCTACCCAGCTGCTCTGCTCAGTGAGGTCTCAGAACTTGTTCATGGAAACTGAAGTCCTCTTTGACAAATTGCATTTTTTGACAGAACCAAGTTTGCCCGACTGTCAGACTGAGACAGCTGGAATGAGGGATTTTTTCAAAACGTTCAGGACTGACAGGCAAATTATGTCATGAAATAGCATCATATTGAGGCACAGCATTATAATAAATAAATTCTCATGAAATTACAACAGTGCAAGCATTCTTGCCTGAGAACAGTCTTCACAATTTTAAGTCTACTCCAGACTGGAAACTACACTGATTTGACCACAATCCAGTTTTATCTTGTGATGTATTCTGCATCATAATATGGAAAGTCACACAGAAAATGCCTGAATTCCTATAAAACAGTGCTTTATATAACATAGAAAAAGTATTTTACAATATTTTGCATGCTTAGCAATCACACTAACACACAGCAGAATTCATTGAAGGAGCTTTTTACAATCCCTC
Organism: Molothrus ater; assembly: GCF_012460135.2. Classification (NCBI taxonomy): domain Eukaryota; kingdom Metazoa; phylum Chordata; class Aves; order Passeriformes; family Icteridae; genus Molothrus; species Molothrus ater. The sequence goes on from NC_050480.2 coordinate 81,431,601, forward strand.
ATAAACAGAGAAGGAAATTAAATATTTTAATGCTGTTATATGAAGTGATTATCCTTCATCATCTGGGAAAATGCTCTCAGTTCTGGTCATCTAATTCCATTGGATACAGCAGAATTTAACAGACGTCTTTGCAGAAGTTGCAATATTCCAAGAAATCAGTCTTATAAAACAGTAAATTATTCCACAGATCCACGCTAAAGCTAAAGGTTAAATTCCAACACAACAGGTAACAGTGCTGTAAAACCTGCTTGGCACAGTTGAAACTTGTACAATACAAGCTACAAACATAAGTTATTAGAGAGGATCTGATATAGGTTAAGAAATGTAGAGGACCACCTAATAAAGACCACTTCTGTGGGGCTCATTTCTCATCATACAACATTAAAGGGCAATTGGTGCCATCAAAATGCAAAACAAGGGTAAAGAGATTGTTTCAGCTGAAATAATATTATTCCAAGGGCTACAACCTCAAACAGTGCATATGCACCATACTCAGACTGGGGGAAGGCATTTCCCCATGAGCCAGTCTTCAGAGAATTCTGGCACTTTCAGCTGACTCTCTGGCACCAGACACTGCTGAAACAGGACATCAAACCTCAGGCTTGGCACAGTATAGCAGATCCTGCATTCCTAAAATTCCTGTTTAGTGTGTGCAAAATAGGATCTACTCAAATGCTCCTGCTGGGCTTACAAAACCGAGGATCAAGTCTAAATTAGGCAGTAGAGTTTGGCAGCTGTATTTAAGCTCAGCTATGTGTAAGCTCAAAGTAAAATTCTACAAGATAGTGGTGCTTCTACTGTCTTGGAAGAACGCATGCAGCTCCAATGGCCAGCATAGGCACAACGACAGAATTGTGTGAAATTGTTTATCAATGCAGTCCCAAATTTAAAAAAAAAAAACAAACATACAATTTACTCTATAAAATTCCATGTAGGGTTTGAAATTAATTTCAGAAATTATTAGTACTACCTATATATTTCATGATGCATACAGAATTGAAAATTTGCTTTACAATCTAGCCCATCAATTCAAGCCACTAGAAATTAAAACCATGAATGAATAGATGAAAATAGACTATACAAAGAAGATTGAGGCCACCTGTCATGTCAATACCTGTGTTCTCAGAGAGGAAATGCTTGAAAGACAAACCACAAAAACTTATATGGAGTACAAAACACTTTCCATTACTTTTTGTTAACTGATTTCAAATGTGAATGAAATCTTATAGTCTACAGACTGTATCTGAACTAGATAGAATGAGACAGGTTGTGTTACAATCCCCACCATGACTCAGGGAAAGAGTCATCCAGGCTAGTACTACATCCATACACTTTTTTGGGGGTTGTTAGTTCAGCTGGCAAAGTAAGGCAATGGATCTATTCTGCATTCCTTCCTTGTAAAAAAGCTGGCTCATATAACAGTATTTCTTACTATAAATATAAAGAGAGTGTGGGCAGGAAATTCTCTCTGTGTTAATATTTATTTCAATATTGCTTTAAGAGATCCTTCCTATTTATTTGTACTCTGATGTACCTACAAATCTTACTATCGACCATTATACCAGGTATTGTACAATTGAAGAATTGCAAGACAGCTTCTGACTCAAGGTGTTTACTGTTGAAGACTGAAATGAAAAATAAAAACATCATTAGGGTTAACTGCATTATGTAAAGATGCTTCTTCAAAGTATCTTTAGGTTATATATAAAAAACAGGAAACAAAAATTAAAACTATTTGTTTTGTAACTATCAAAGCAATAAATATTTTTATACATTTAATAAATATAAAACAGAAGTCTGCAATACAGTTTTGAACTTTCTGAGACACTTTTTTTTTCCATTTTTATCAGTTCAGTTCTCTTACCTCTAAAGTGGGAAAACTTTATCAAAACTGGCAAACCCATCTTTGACTCATGTTATTCTTTCTGCAGCATTTTGATAAGATTAAGCAAACATCAGTGTGGGGTAAAATTAAGCATTCATTGTTTTCTTCACTTTTTAAATGCATATTTTATGTGAAGGTACAAGATTTTCCACTAAAAAAGCAGATGAAAAACACAGAGAGAGAAATAATGGATAGATATGTGCTTCTCAGATATCTTAAAATCTACATATAGAAATTTAAGCCTGGAAGTTAAAGCTGTCATAAATACTCTAACTAAATTCTGAAATAATTTTTCCAAAGCCTCTGCAAATATGTCAAAAATTTGTTGTAACTATGTATGCACAACAGCTCCATTACAGGTGCTATGTGATTTCAAAAACAGATTATTCTGCATTTCTCTTAACCAGGAGAACAGACCAATGCCACATTTCCATTTTTCTAGTGTTCTTTTATCAACTTTTGCAGGTAATTTTTTCCAAATTCCCTGGACAACAGTCTTTTTTTTCCTAGTTAAAAGACCAGTTTTAAACCCCAAGACATTAAAGCACTGGAAGGAAAAGGAAATGGTATGAAAATGTCTTCTAAAATCCTTTTAAATTTCAATTCCAAGCTTAGAAGTAGCTTTTCCATATTTAATCAAAAGCATTCAGGTGTCTGCTCTCAGAGAATTTAGCAGAGAATCACATTCCTACTATCAGCAAGTTGCAGTCCTTCCAAGTGCTTTGTGCAGTGACCTTAGCAACTCAGAGGGCTGAGGAATTGAGGATTCTGACTGAAGCACGCTCTGACTTCATGAAGCATGGTCTGAATTCTCAAAGTATTTAAAATAAGCAGTTACTAACTGCAATGTAGTGAGCATCATTACACTCTACTATTTCTGAATTTAATTTTTTCTTTCCTCTCTTCAAATAAAATTGAATATAATCAATTGAAAGGATATTATCAAAGGAGGCATCAAAGAGTAACATTTTTAAAGTAAACAGTATTAACTTGTCATAATTTGGTGTTAATAAAAAATCAGGCTATTACAGTGTAGAAAACAGAGTAAATGTGAAGTCAATATAGAGAGGAAATATGTTGGAAGTTTACTCTGAATATAAAAGGAAATAGTATTAAGAAGATCATGTTCAGTAAAGAATATCTATTACAACATCATGTAGCTCTTTATTTTGTGTGGCTCTTTTATGACAAAGTCCAATATGCAAGCCTTGGCAGAAAAATAACGCCTAATTAAAATATTTGTAGCTGCAATTGCATTTATCTGAAAGTATCCCTGTATAGTGTGAGGACCCCATTTGGGTGCCAAAAATAGGCATCTAGTGCCATTTGAAACAGCTTATTATTTTTGAGATATCCACATGTCAGATATGACACATGTCTCCCTGGGACAGCAGTTGGGGGACAGATAGGACAGCATTTTGGAAGCTTGAGACCATGCATCTTAAATGTCACTATTTATCTATATTTGGTCAATTGATTCCAACTTGAGTCATACATCAAATAATTGAGAATAATTACCAACTGAAGTTTCTCAATCAGGCAATAAGGAAGCAATTCTATGTACATAAATGAATAAAAAGCCATTATAAAGAGGGTTATAATTAAAGATGATACTGCATGAAGTTTGAAAGTCTAATTAGAAGTCTAAAATTGTTTCCTGATAAATGTTTGAGTTCCATTTCGTCCACAATTAGTCGAAAATTTTCAGTTAAACCACCTCTGATGATTTTTAAACCTATAATTGAAGAATCTCATCAGCAAATTTCCAGATTTAAGCAGTAAGCAACTGCACCTCTTCACTGTCATGTTCAAGATAATCCTCCATGAGAATGAGGATGGTTGGATATCAGAAAAATGTTTTTCACCCAGAGGGTGGTTGGGCACTGGAACAGACTCCCCAGGGAAGTGGTCACAGCACCAGCCTGACAGAGCACAGAAAGTGTTTCAGGGCTCTTAGGCCCACAGTGTGACTCTTGGGGATGGTCATGTGAAGGGCCATGATTTGGACTTCAATGATCTTTGTGGGTCCCTTACAACTCAGCACATTCTGTGAAGGTAAAAATCCAAATCAAATTAAAACATGATTTAAGAAACATTAATGTTACAGTAATTCTTTCAAGGCAAGATTTTGTCTCCAGGCAATTAGCCATTCTGTCTCCCATTCATGTAGGATTCTGACTGAAGCAGGTTCTGGCTTCATGAAGCATGGTCTGAATTCTCAAAGTATTTAAAATCAGCACTTACTAACTTCAATGTAGTGAGCATCATTACACTCCACTACTTACTAGTAAGCATCACACTTACTACTCCAGTTACATTCTGCAGACACTGGAAACGATGCATGAGACATGAAGTTACCTGGTGTGCACTTCACCATAACTCAACATTTATTTATAGTTTTGGAGCTATTTGTAATAGTAGTCCTGGTTACCATCAGCAGAGAGAAACAGATGTTCTAGGACATGACACATCCTAATCTGTCACAGATATAAGATTAGAAGATCCATATCTTTTCCACAGTAGACTATAAAGGCAATATAGACAACTATCTCTAATGAAGACAACTGAGTTACAGATTATAGAATCATAGGATGGTTTGTGTTGGAAGGGAATTAAAAACCATCTAGTACCAACACATCTGCCATGGGTAGGGACACCTTCCACTGGACCCAGTTTCCCAAGACTCCATTTAAACTGGCCTTGAACACTCCCAGGAATGAGGCATCCACTTCTTCAGGAAACCTGTTCCAGAGCCTCACCACCCTCACAGGGAAGAATACCATTACACCATTTACTCAAATAAATCCTGCCTCTGCTACCAAAGAGATGTTTTAAACTGTTACAGTGAAAATTTTGCAGTTGACACATTCCTGGTTGCAGCTCTAAAGTAGACAAACTTTGATTTACAAGGATGAATAAAACAAACTTCAGTTGCCTCTGAGGCAACTGCTGCTTTCCCTTTGGCTAAAGGATATATTATTTGCTGTTGTATTTTAAGGACCCTGGCTGTATCCATACGATACACTGAAGTAAAACCCTTTGGAGTTATTACACTCTATCAGGTAGCTAATATGTCTTTAAAAAATACTCTAAATGTGTTTACAGGCTAGAGACTAACAATCTGTCAAGTAATTCATGTTTCTGAAGTCTCTAATATGGTACATACATTTGGTAGGATTTCTTTTTCCCTAAGGAAAAAAACAGTGGCAGTACTGATTACATCACACTAGAAAAATTGCCTCTCCAGCTTCTTGGCTGCATTAAACAAATGAAACTACTGTACATTATGTAAACACTTGTAAAAATGTCAGTGGAAATTAAACAAGTTTTTTCAGCCTCTTGAGGAAGATTTCTGCAGGTATTTCTCAATATAAAGTATTAGGGCTGCCTAGAGAACCTCCACTCTCATAACTTGCAAAGTCTGATTTCTTTTGGCACTGAAATGAACAGAATAAAATGAAATAGTGTAGGAAAAAAACCACTTAGGGGGCAGGTACCTGCTCAGCTCTCTCTACAGCATTCTTACACTCCCTACAAGAGCCAAAAACAGTACACCAAAAATCCTCCTTTGTCAGAATGTGACACAAAATGAAAGGCTTTGACATGCATCAGAACGTGATTGGGAGTAAAAAGATAATATTACAGAACTTAGAGGGGAAAATACAGTTGCTACTCCCTGGATAGAACACTGTTGGTATCCAACCTCTCCCACACAATACAATCTAAAATGCTAAATAAATGGAGGGTGGAGCAGAGTAGAGACATCCCAGCCAGAGTCTGTCAAAACCCTTCAGAAAAGGGAACTCGACACTTTCCAGCTGACAAGCCACACAGCAGCTGAAATCCATGGGAGATAAAGGAAGATGTCCTGCTGTTCAACCAGCAACCATGACAAAATTGCTCTCCTTGGACTGGCACACGTCCCCCTCCCAAGGTTATCTCAGGTACTATATTGAGATATCTGCCCCCAGGGTACGAGCGCCCTCACTGAATTAGATGTAGGAGCAAAGCCGCTCAAGTGTCTCCTAAAACAAAGAAATGTTATCAGAAGTTACTTAAGAACGGGGAGAAGTTGGCAGAAGGCTCCATCATAGCTTCTGGGAGCAGATGAACCTGTCTCCGTCATAGGAACATCATTTGGTAAGAATTGTGTTCTCTGCGTGATGGATGATTATCCTAAGCTAGTTTTCAGTGGGGAATGGAGCTTGTCTGTATAGTGCTTTAAATTAGGATACTGCTTTGAATGCATTTTTGCAGTCAGATGCTATCACTGGCAGTCTTCAAACCTTAACCTGTCACTACTTTATTAATGGAGAGTATTATTCTGTAAACTGTTAATGGGAGCCCTTCAAAGGGACTGTCATTCCCTGGCAGTGGGTAAGGTGTGAGACCCAGGAGGGGGTTTCTCTTTTTGGCACGTGACTCCAAATAAGTCAGTGAAACTACCCTCTGATCCAGCAGGACTGCTTACTGAAGGTACAGAGTGCCCAAAAGGGACACCAAGAGACAGGTCAGGCAAAAGAGTCTCAGCTTTCCTGGGGCACTGACAGACAAATCAAACACTAAGGGTTTGAGTCAGTCTCCCCTTTTCACTGACAGCATACCAGCAATCTGCACTAACAAGGAATACTAAGCCCAATACACTCTATCTCTTGAAAATAACAGAGCATTCAACACAGGCCCAGAAGTCAGAAATTCTCATATCTTCCATCTATAAACTTATATTTTGAATATACATCCATGTTCTTTTCTCAAGCAAGAAAGTTATTCACAACATCCTGACTATCCTCATTAGTCACTCTCAGCTGCTTGTAGTTTTGTAGGACAGCAGACAAAACTTAACATTTTTAATTTCTTTCACAGTTTTAAAGATTTGTGGGGGAAGGAAAGATAATTTGTGGTGGTGTTTTTACAGACCCAGGTTATTATAATGATTCATCTTCTATGCAAGCACTAGCAGGGGGTAGAAAATACTTCTGCTAGTTATGCCAGAAAAGAAAATATTGTGTGGAACAAATTTCCATACTACAAGAGTAGTTTAGACTGCATAATTTAGTCCTTGTACCTATGTTCTCCTACAAGTGACATACAGTAAGTAATCCAGTATTAAAAGAGTAGCTACAAAGGAGTCAGAGACTTCCTTTTTCACAAGGGATAACATGGAAAAAAGATAAGGGGTAATGGGTATAAGTTAATCATGGTGAGATTCCATTTGAACACAAGAAGAAAATTGCTCACAATGAGAAAAATCATCTGTTGGAATACTCTTCTCAGGAAAGTGGAGGATTCCCCAACACAGGACACTCTCAAGATTTACCTGGACATGGTCCTGGGCCATCTAATCTAGACTGTGCTTTTGCCAGGAAAGGTTGGACTATAAGATACTTGAGGTGCCTCCCAACCTAGTAGTCTATTATTTTCAGCTAATGATGTATCTGGGTTTTTTATGGTCCCTAAATAATCAAGAAACCATTCTAAACACATATTTTTAAGATATTTTTTAAAGTAGCGTTAGCTGTTCTTAATATAATAGTTTTTAAAATTGAAGTTGTTATCTCTTTGGAATTTTGTAATTTCAGCCTCAAACCAAGCATCTCGACATTCACAGCACTCCAAAGACCTATGAATTCTCTCCATAAAAACTGCCACTGCTGTCCAGGCTAATTTAAATTATGCCTTTTTCCTCTTAGGAGATCTTCTGAAATTAGAATCTTGTCAGTTGATTGGCAATTGGCATTAAGCCAGGATATAATTCTCTGGTATGCACCATTAAACCTCACAGTGAGGATTAATTAGTACTGCAAAAGCACTTTGGAAATGAAATGCGCTGTGTACTAAATAATTATTATTTTTATTATTATAACATTGTAAGAAAATTAGCAAGTGACTAAGAGACAGTTTACAAGATCTCCCACTGAAAAATGCATTAGATGACCTATTTCTAAGAGATCATCCAAATAAAATTATCCACCTCTATATACATCTAAATCTGTTTAGATGCATACAGAGGTGGATAATAAGGTGCCATAATGGATCAGCACTGGTAATATAGCCGGGTTTGGATATGGAATCACTGAAGAAAAAGAAATTTGCCAAGTTATTCATAAGACAGTGTTATGATAGGGTTTTTTCTGCCTATTATCTGCTGTAGCCATATATATTCATATGTGGGCAAACATAATTTGTAAATATCCATGGAAAATAAGCTGCAGAACTCACTTTGATTAGTCACTTATACTTAATAACTAAATTAGGAGCTTATTCCCAAAATATTCCTTGCAACATCAAGAACAATATGTGCTCAGATCTCACAAGTTTAGCACAGAATCTAGATTTTTCTTCATACTGACAAAAAACAGATTTGCCATGATTCAGACAATACCCCTCTCCTCAAAGGCTAAATGACTCACCTGAGGTTTTTGCACACAATATGGACTGATTTAGAGCCACCTTCATTATCCAAAATAGTACTTACCATGTCCTTAGATGCCTACACAAAGCCAAATGTGTGATTTCATAATCATGCTCAGCTATCACTCTGAAGACTTCCTTCATAATTATGGAAGTTAGGAACCAACTTTACCAAGAGTGGGAACTGAGGCTTTGGATAGGAATCATTGGGATACTTTTGCCTACATTCCTTCAGCTAATCCTTTCCTTGTTTCCTTGCTCAGCAAAAGAAAAGGTAGCAGATTATGCATTTGCAAACTCTAGTGTAATAAATGGCAGTGAGATATGAATAAATTCACACAGTGAGACACAGTAGAATCCTGAACATAATCTGCATGAAAAATGCAGTTTTGAGACTCTGATTCAGACAGATGTTGTCCCGTGCATTTTTCTTCATATTCTTCAAACTGTGTGGCCATGCAAAAAAAAATGCAGAATGGCCCAATCTGTCTTTCCATTGCATAATCTAAGCCTTAGCTCCAGCAAGGATTGCAATTTTCTCGTCAAACAAGTATGCATAAAGATAAGTTCAGCTTAGACTTTTGTTTGTCTTCTGCTTTCTAACAGACAGGATGCTTTCTAAGGTATGTATTGTAAATTAATGGAAGTATTAAACAGTTATTTTTAGACACCATTAGTCAGTTCTCTGGTTAAACAGGGGCAGTTGCATGTGCAGCAAAGAAGTCTGTGATGGAAGTTATGTAGGAAGCACACTCAGCACACTCTCTGGAAGAAAATATGAGTAGCTATCTATCAAAAGCCACACAAAATGCAGGTCTGGATCTATGACAGTATGTGAAATTTGTAAGGGTAATGTATAGTCACAGAGCATAGAAAAGATCAAATGGCATGCCATTCATACATTATTTATATTAGTTTTGAGGACTAGCAGGCAGACTGCTGCTCTTTGGAGACTCAGGCTGTTCATCTAGGTTAAGTCTTGGTGAAAAAACTACACAAACTCTGGCTCATAACTTTCCTGCCCCTAAAAGCTTCTTGAGAAATGAAAAGATTACTCATCACTGACTTTATTTTGATCTCAAGACACAGAGGTTTATACACACTTGGTATAACCACAAGAAAATTTCTAGAATAATTTGGAATACAATAAACCTTTGGTTGATCATTAATATGTTAATTTCCTCCATATTGTCAGTGATAATTAAACTAACCATTCCAAAAAGAAGATTCTTAACCTTGCCCATCTCCTCCATCCTCATTAAATTGCTTGTTAGATTTAATTTCTATCAATGACTTACATAATATTTATCCTACATATTTCCTCTGTATTTTTTAAACAATTCTTCTTCAACTTTCATTTGCTAATGGGAATAATTGGTCCTTATCCTCTTCTGAGCATTTTGTCATGGATTTATTCTTCCCTCATTATTTATTTAATTTGAGGTTCAACTTACAAAACCAGTAGAATATCCTAGCATGGAATATTTAGTCAAACACTTTGGAAATCCTGACTAAAATCTCAGTGTTGCAAGGTGCTATGACATCCACAAGGGGAAAAGGGCTCTCAGGTCTTTATCCAGGGTCTAAAAAGATTTGGAAATGCATCAAAGATATTTTGGTTGGTATTTGGGTGTTTTTCATACATCAGTTCTGCACCACAGATATCTTTCTCAGGTTAGGCTCAAATACATATCTAGAAAATTTGGGGGCATTTTACTAAATCAGAGTCATGGATGCAGATGGATGAAAGACATCTGTAACTGATATCAGTAATAATGAAATAAAAATTAGACTCCCTCAACCTTCATTAAGCTACATAATTCTTTTGTTTGTGAAGTTTTAAAACCAAGATATTTTCACAGAAAAAAAAAAGTTGGAATTGTATCAATCCTTGAAAAATAATTTTCATTACAAATTCTGTAACAATCATTTTCATTCTTAAACAACCTGAGTTTTAAGAAATCAAAGAAAATAATTTTAAAAGTAAGAAAGATTTTATTTGTTAATTATAAAATACCAATTCAAAATTAATACTGTATTCAATTTTTAAGAATAGTTTTGAAGAAGTTTGATCCTTTTATGTAAAAACTCTTAGAATGTACCAAAAACCAAACCTATTTTTTCTCTGTGGCACTCTTTTTAAAAACCAAAGATTGTCAGCTAGGCACAATTCCTAATGCCATATTCAGATCAAGACATCACCCACATCTTAGATAAGGTGCTCCAAAAAAGTGTGGTAAGTTTATAAAAATTGCATAAAGGCCATAATACATATTATCCATATGTCATGTAAACAACTTCTCAAACCAGTTTTCAAGCCATTTAAAAATACTCTAACTTGTGAGATTATTTGTATTTTAGTTCATTTTCTAGACCACTGAATCATCCTATATCAAAATTTAAAATGGTTGCTGAACATTTGGAGTACAGTAACGACCCTGTCATGTCTTCTTGTGCGTATGCTCTGACTGTGGCAGCTCATAACTACTTATTAACATTAGCAATTCCATCTTTCAGTGCTGGTGTAAATTATTCCAGCCTACAACGTTGCACAGTCTATGAGGGGACTGTATCAGCCATGTACATTGATTGACAGCACAGATTAAGTTAGCATGCTGACATGACCATGAGAAATTACCATACTCACAGATTAAAAACACACTATGTTTTGAAATCCATTTCACAAAGCAGAAAGTTATGAAATTATTTATGGTTATAAGGAAGTTCAGAAGGCCCTCTGGTCCAACCCCTGCTGAAAAAAATAATTTGACTCCTGTCTCTCAAAAAGGCAAAGCTTGGTAAAAGGAATCAACCCACTGTATTATATGCCAGCTGCTGAAGAATAGGGAAGGAACCTTAAAAATTCTATAATTTTACATCTTGAGAGTGCATTGACAGAACAGTAGTGCTGGAATCAAGCCAGTCTAGCCAAAAGGACATACTCCCTTCAATGGGACTTTCTGCACCTTGAAACTCATCCAGAAGAACTGGCCCATCAGCTGGCAAAGTAGGCAGGCTGAAAGACAGGTTTCTACAAACTAACCTCAAAATATTGTATTCAATATACTTCCTTCCATACAGTCAAATGAAAATAAATTATATCAAATATTTGAAACTTATAAAATTATTTTGAAAAGTTATGTTTAAATACTACAACACTATCTTTACTCTTGTACTATAATGATTCTGTACTCTTACTACAGTCCTGTCATATATCTAAAACCCAGTCAAAAATCTAAGATGACAGGTTATGATGTAAAACTGCTTCACTGTAGTTTCTGAAGAATGAAAAAAAGTCAGACTCTTCGGTGTGGACATTCTCTCCTAGTACCAGGCAGACAAATGAGAGGAATAACATGATAAGCCAGCTATTGAAGGTCTATTTAGAGTCTTTAAAATTAAAATTAAGATTTTCAGAGAATTGTTTAAATTACCTAAGGTCTAACTTGTTCTTTGTCTCTCCACAGTCATGGCATTTCTGCCCCTTATTTTACTAAGTTACCTAAGATTGTAGCTTTATGTGATTTCATCTCATAAGGACTGTGTGTGCTTCCCTGATTTTTTGTCATTTGTCTCCAAATTCATAGAATCATAGAATGGCTTGAGTTGGAAGGAACCACCTAGTTCCATCCTCCCCTGCCATTGTCCAAGACACCTGCCACTATTCCAGGTTGCTCAGAGCTCCATCCAGCCTGAACAACTTCAGGTATGGGGATTCACAGCTTCTCTGGACACCCAATGCCTCACCACTGTCACAGTAAAGAATTTCTACCTAATATCTAATCTAAATCTGCTCTCCTTTGAAAGCCATTCCACGTTGTCCTATCCCTCTATACCCTTGTGAAAAGTCCCTCTCCAGACCTCTTATAGCCTCCTTTTAGACAGTGGAAGGCTACTCTAAGTTGTTATTTTACAAGACAAGTAAAGTCTTAATGCTGACAATTTCAATGTCAGCTGACAATGCTGACAGGCATAAAGATTTCCCCAAAAGGGATAAGAAAATTACTATTAATTTAAAATGTCCTCTAGAAAAATAGATACTTCCTTCACAGTTCCTCAAATGTTTTCTCATTTTCCAGACATTTCACATTCACCAGGATTTAATGTATCTTTCTGTTAGTGAGCAGCACTCAGTGAAGTACTTCTACAGCATCCTCCAAGATTATCCCTGTGCCATGACAGTAACCCTATGAGCCTGATTGTCATTGCTTCAACTGCAGACCATCCCATACTGTGACTGCAGAATCATATTTACCCTCTCCTCTATAGCCCCAGCCAAGCTTCCCTTGTAAACCTGTTTCAACTGCAGTCAACAGTGAATTTTTTTAATGATCTTGTAGTTAAATTCTTGGAGGGAAAATAAATAAAATCTTCCATAACACCCTCACTTTCACTCTCCTGCCTAAATTTTCCTTCCTGGGTAAAAAAAGGCAGTATGTCTTCAGAAGCTGAAAGGAGAAAATAGTGCAAATAAATGACTGATTTGAATCCTTATATTTGTAAGGAATCAAAGAGCCCATCATCGATACCAATCTTCCTCTATATATTTAGCTTTTGTTATTAGATATTGTATTCGAAATGTGTCTTAGACACTGACTGGAAACCTTGGTTTGATCTTTACTGGGGGGGGAATCAAGACATCAAGACTGATTTACATCAGGTGAAAAAAGGTTTTTCCTTTTTAAGTAATCTGGGATGTGTTGCAGTGGTACAGTGGTATGAATGCTTTACTGTTGAGTTACTTCCATGAATAACTACCAAAGTAATTTCATAAGATATAAATTATTACTAACCCCAGGCTACAGTAATTCATGAATTCCAAAGCTTTTTAATTTAATATGCATATTTTATGTACTTGAGGATGAAAAGCACACTTTTTAGACTGACTCTGTTTTGATTTACACCCTTAGCACCATGCCTGAGAAATGTTATTTCACACACAGTGGGAGGGAGATTATCACTGTATAACGTAAATATTGTACATATTGATGTGCAAAAAATAGATTGTTTCTTTTCACATAATATCAATGCCTCTCAGTACACAACTTTGGAGATTTGAGATAAAAAAGGAAAACTACTAATTGACAAACATGTAAAAAGACATAGTTATGGGAATTTGAGATATGATATTTGTACAAAATTATTGTGACGAAGCACAAGGGGTACCTAATTAACTTCATAATTTGACTGTGTTCTACTGCTAAAAATGTCTAAAAATAATGCCTTGAAATCAGACTGTGATAGTATCTGGTACTGATGTTGTGAAAAATGCTCCATTTATCCATTGATAAGCATTCTTTTAAGTACTTAGAAGCAATTTTTTCAAACTCTAAAGAATTTTTAGGGTGTTAAAACCTCCCTTGTGGGTCCCCCTGATGGGGAGATCCCTAAAAAGTTCTGTGCCAGGAATTAGAGATGGATGGGACTTTTGGTTTTTCGGTCTTCAGGTTATTGTTTATTTTTCGCTTATCTGCAGTTCTGCATGCCATCTACATCTCAGACTTAGTGTACAAAAGGCAGAAAAAAGTCACAAGACACACAGATTCAAGGTCTTTTAAAGCTATTTTGTCCAATTAACTCTTAGAATCTACTTTATTTCTACCTTTCTACCGATAACTAATTTTTCTGTCCACCCAACATCTGCATTGCAGTTCTTTCTAACCAATTGGCCTGTGCTCCCAACACTAGAGGAAATGGAGTAGATGAAGAACAAGAAGGAGATCAGACAATGCCCAAAATCCTCCATCTTGTTTCCTAGCTACCTCCATACTAAAAACCCAAAACTCTAAGTTTTTCACCCTGTGATAAGCTATACTACTATCTATTTCACACACTTGTAGATTCCAATTCATCCCAAAGTCTGGGAAGCTTTCTCCACAGATGAAGGTTAAAAGCAGTGTTTTCCTGGGGATCAGGACTTCTCAGGACAGGCAGAGAAATATTCCCTGGGCCCTGGGTTCCAACAGTAGGATTTTATTTAAATTAACACAGAAATCAACAGTTTTACAATTAATATCACCCAGGTTCATTGAATGAAAGATCTGAAAAAGATTAAGTTTTATCTAGACAGGATACAAATTGACATTTAATTTTTAAGTGTCATTTTAAAGTAAAAATTTTGTAAAGGTTTTACTTTGTGTCCTTCTCTCTTATAGTAGAGGATATGTATTGTATTTAAATATCTGTATAGAGGCTTTGCCCCAGAGGTCCTGGTTGCCCTCGATGGGCTGCAGCTGCGATGTCCTTAATTGGGCTGCAGCTGTAACCAATGAAGATGACCAGGATAAAAGGGGGCGGGATAGCCAGTCAGGGAGAGCCTTGGAGGAGCCCTGACCAGAGAGAGAACAGCGTGCAGAAGAAGGAGTCCATGCAGTGAAGATCTGCAGCCATGAGAATACACCAGAGAGGTATGGACTTTAGAAATCTAATAATAACAATATGGGACTCTAGAGAAATAATAGAAGAACAACAAGTGGTGACCCCGACGTGATAGTTAACTGAGCATAAGACAGCCGAGAGCTGTGGCGGCCAAGAGCTGCGACGATATAAGACAGCCGAGAGCTGTGGCGGCCAAGAGCTGCGACGGAACAGCCAAGAGCTGCGGTGGTTGCTAGCAGAAGATAAGACAGCCGAGAGCTGTGGCGGCCAAGAGCTGCGACGGAACATAGCCTTTGGGTCAGGGAGCTGTGAAAGAGTATGGCCTTTGAGCAAGGAGCTATGTGGGTTATACATGGCCTGTGAGTCATGGGAGAGTGTGGGTGTTGTACATGACCTGTGAGTCATGAGAAAATGTATTGTATTTGAACATCTGTACAACTGTTAACTTAAGTAAAAACAAAGGGGGAAATATAGTAGAGGATATGTATTGTATTTAAATATCTGTATAGAGGCTTTGCCCCAGAGGTCCTGGTTGCCCTCGATGGGCTGCAGCTGCGATGTCCTTAATTGGGCTGCAGCTGTAACCAATGAAGATGACCAGGATAAAAGGGGGCGGGATAGCCAGTCAGGGAGAGCCTTGGAGGAGCCCTGACCAGAGAGAACAGCATGCAGAAGAAGGAGTCCATGCTGTGAAGATCTGCAGCCATGAGAATACACCAGAGAGGTATGGACTTTAGAAATCTAATAACAATATGGGACTCTAGAGAAATAATAGAAGAACAACAAGTGGTGACCCCGACGTGATAGTTAACCGAGCATAAGACAGCCGAGAGCTGTGGCGGCCAAGAGCTGCGACGATATAAGACAGCTGAGAGCTGTGGCGGCCAAGAGCTGCGACGGAACAGCCAAGAGCTGCGGTGGTTGCTAGCAGAAGATAAGACAGCCGAGAGCTGTGGCGGCCAAGAGCTGCGACGGAACATAGCCTTTGGGTCAGGGAGCTGTGAAAGAGTATGGCCTTTGAGCAAGGAGCTATGTGGGTTATACATGGCCTGTGAGTCATGGGAGAATGTGGGTGTTGTGCATGACCTGTGAGTCATGAGAAAATGTATTGTATTTAAACATCTGTATAACTGTTAACTTAAGTAAAAACAAAGGGGGAAATATAGTAGAGGATATGTATTGTATTTAAATATCTGTATAGAGGCTTTGCCCCAGAGGTCCTGGTTGCCCTCGATGGGCTGCAGCTGCGATGTCCTTAATTGGGCTGCAGCTGTAACCAATGAAGATGACCAGGATAAAAGGGGGCGGGATAGCCAGTCAGGGAGAGCCTTGGAGGAGCCCTGACCAGAGAGAGAACAGCGTGCAGAAGAAGGAGTCCATGCAGTGAAGATCTGCAGCCATGAGAATACACCAGAGAGGTATGGACTTTAGAAATCTAATAATAACAATATGGGACTCTAGAGAAATAATAGAAGAACAACAAGTGGTGACCCCGACGTGATAGTTAACTGAGCATAAGACAGCCGAGAGCTGTGGCGGCCAAGAGCTGCGACGATATAAGACAGCCGAGAGCTGTGGCGGCCAAGAGCTGCGACGGAACAGCCAAGAGCTGCGGTGGTTGCTAGCAGAAGATAAGACAGCCGAGAGCTGTGGCGGCCAAGAGCTGCGACGGAACATAGCCTTTGGGTCAGGGAGCTGTGAAAGAGTATGGCCTTTGAGCAAGGAGCTATGTGGGTTATACATGGCCTGTGAGTCATGGGAGAGTGTGGGTGTTGTACATGACCTGTGAGTCATGAGAAAATGTATTGTATTTGAACATCTGTACAACTGTTAACTTAAGTAAAAACAAAGGGGGAAATATAGTAGAGGATATGTATTGTATTTAAATATCTGTATAGAGGCTTTGCCCCAGAGGTCCTGGTTGCCCTCGATGGGCTGCAGCTGCGATGTCCTTAATTGGGCTGCAGCTGTAACCAATGAAGATGACCAGGATAAAAGGGGGCGGGATAGCCAGTCAGGGAGAGCCTTGGAGGAGCCCTGACCAGAGAGAACAGCATGCAGAAGAAGGAGTCCATGCTGTGAAGATCTGCAGCCATGAGAATACACCAGAGAGGTATGGACTTTAGAAATCTAATAACAATATGGGACTCTAGAGAAATAATAGAAGAACAACAAGTGGTGACCCCGACGTGATAGTTAACCGAGCATAAGACAGCCGAGAGCTGTGGCGGCCAAGAGCTGCGACGATATAAGACAGCTGAGAGCTGTGGCGGCCAAGAGCTGCGACGGAACAGCCAAGAGCTGCGGTGGTTGCTAGCAGAAGATAAGACAGCCGAGAGCTGTGGCGGCCAAGAGCTGCGACGGAACATAGCCTTTGGGTCAGGGAGCTGTGAAAGAGTATGGCCTTTGAGCAAGGAGCTATGTGGGTTATACATGGCCTGTGAGTCATGGGAGAATGTGGGTGTTGTGCATGACCTGTGAGTCATGAGAAAATGTATTGTATTTAAACATCTGTATAACTGTTAACTTAAGTAAAAACAAAGGGGGAAATATAGTAGAGGATATGTATTGTATTTAAATATCTGTATAGAGGCTTTGCCCCAGAGGTCCTGGTTGCCCTCGATGGGCTGCAGCTGCGATGTCCTTAATTGGGCTGCAGCTGTAACCGATGAAGATGACCAGGATAAAAGGGGGTGGGATAGCCAGTCAGGGAGAGCCTTGGAGGAGCCCTGACCAGAGAGAACAGCATGCAGAAGAAGGAGTCCATGCAGTGAAGATCTGCAGCCATGAGAATACACCAGAGAGGTATGGACTTTAGAAATCTAATAACAATATGGGACTCTAGAGAAATAATAGAAGAACAACACTCTCTAAGTTAACATTTTCTGATGCAGACTTCCTATGAATTTCTGTGATGGTAGGAACTAAATGCAGTTTGGGATTCTTTCCTGATGGACAGGAAATAGAATACTGCTTCACTCCAAGCAGAGGCCAGGGAACAAACTGAGGATGCCAACCTATGGTGGCTGGCAGGTTTAACTTCAGTTAGAAGCCAAAACTCACTCTTTCACTTACTATCCAGCTCTACAGCTAAATGAAACAGATTGTTACCAAAAACTTGTAACTGCCTGTTCAGAGCACAAATGAAAGGATGGCATCTGGGGACTGCAGTGCTGGGAGGCACATCTTGCTTAGTCCTCAACCACAACAGTAACAACAGCAACTTCTATTAAAAAGTGGGGAAAACCATTTGGGAGAGTCATTTGCTAACTGCCAAGGGTGAGCAGCATCACCAGGAACCATCCAAGTACAGACTATAATCACCTGCGCAAAGAATACATTCTCATCTTCCTCCTTTTTTGAGAATTTCTTCCATCATGCCTCCAGCTAACCCCACTGGTCAGATAGCAAGGAACAGAAATATAAAAACTCCCTCTTCATGGTCCATTTGCCAGCAGGAAAAGGTGTGTTTTCTTTTTGCTGTTGTCAGAGAGACAACCTCAGCAGGTTCAAGCAAGCTCTTGATAATCAGTCAGAAATGACCAATCTCGAACCTTGAACTGTCAGCAATTCACACCTGAAAGACACATGTGGAAGTGACCACTTTACCATTATTATGTCTTACAAGGAGGCAGAAAGCCTAAGGGTAGGATTCTCCTAAGCAGCTGTGACTTTGGCATTCTTAGTGTCAGATGGACATTGTGTTGGCTCTCATGTAGCTGCACAAGCTGCTTGGTAGGTATTACTGTGGGAATTCAAATGGCACAACAGAAAGGGAGCAGAAACTAGAGCTGGAGCTAGGTCTTTTCACTTAAAGAGACTACACAACATAGATTTATTAGATAATACTAATTCTTTTGTTAACTCTTTATTCACACATATTTCTTCTCTTTTTGCTAGTCTTACTTTGCTTAGCTCGATAGAATTAAAGATTTTCTTAAGGAAAATATACTGGCTTTAAAAATATTTGTATGTGAATACCAGAGATAAAACATAGGAAACTAAGTCTTAGCATGCATTTGTTTATGCACAGAGACACTGTGGCCACCTCTGGTCAGTGAGGAAGAGAAAAAGAGAGACATGATCTTTGTTCATCAGCATGATGACAGCCACAGGATGGCTTGGGAATTTGGAGTGGAGGCATTAACAGAAACATTTTCTGGTTAAAAGTTCAGTAGAAGAAATGTGAGCTTATGGGGCAGAAAGTCTTTGCCAGCCCAAGAGTCTGAATCATAGATATAAGGATCTCTTACTTGATATTTTCAAAGACTTTTCGTTTGATGAATAATTTAGATCACACTTAGAGGTCTCTGGAAGTCATGACCCTCCAGAGCTGTAAGTATAAAACTGCTTCTTTTTGAGGTTAACAGATAAGGACTAGAGTTACAAAGCTGGACACACAAATTATATTTACACTTGAAAATTAAGCACATCTGGGATCACGCCTTTGCCTTGGACAATCATGGCCTGACCCAGTTATCATCACTGAATTTACAGCTTCTAAAGCTAGATAATTTCTTGGTCACAAATTACCACTGCTGAGCAGTTACAATTTGAATTTCTCCTTCAATGTAAACAGTCAAATGGGAACTGTTCTGCATCTATGCAAATCCCACACTACATGAAGGAACAGGCATCTGAAAGCATGGTCAGCAGCTCCTTGCAGGCTGATCTAACTCAACTGCTCGAGTACATTCCCTTGTTGAAGCTGCTGGTGCTGATACAGCCAGAGAGGAGCACAGGTATCACTCGGTCAGTGGTCACAGTGATTCAATTTTCCACTGGGCCTAGCTGAAATAATTTTTTCTTCAGCTTTCTGCCCTGGTAGTATTGACTTATTCCCTGCCCACCTCTGTAATGTGCAAGGCTGATCACTGAGACACCACAGTTCTCACATACAATGAGAATTTTCAAAGTTCTCTGGTCTTTATATCCTGCCTTTCTACATTCCTCTTTTTCCTCTCCACCTCCTGTCAATAGACAATGAAATGACAAGAGGCAGAAGCTGAGACACTCTGCCAGAACAAAAACATCTTCAACAGGAGCTGCTCAAGAGTGAACTGCCAGCTGAGCTAGAGATGGGAATAGAGTACAGCCTGAGCAAAGTAAGCCAGGAAGGAACCCCAGGAACACATCTTACATGTAGGCTGAGCTCCCATTTCTTCCAGTTCTTCCTCAGCACCCAAGAAGAATTCTGGATGATGCCAATATATTTTTCTCTCTTTAGTCATCAGACATAGCGATTATTTTCTTTTTCCCCTGTGCAGGGCTGTATTTTCATAACAGTTTTTTACCATGATTTCTTATATCAGTGAGGGCAATAAAAGTATCTTTCCTAACAGAATGTCACATGCATGTTTTTCTTGTAAAGTGAATTAATGACTTTGTTTATGGCTACTGTTTTTAAGCTCTCCAGTCACAAAATACATTATTTTATCATTTCCTCCCCTCTGTTTACCTATGGATTATAATAGCTTTATTCATCACATCCAGTCATCAGAGAGAAAAAGAAGAAAAGGAGCATTGCCTGTCAAGTTTTGACAAAATAAAATTATTGATTTCAAAAGCATTTCCAATAATATCATTCTTTATCTCAATAATGGCAAATGTATCATGTCAATGTTCTACACCCTGCTAAAATAGCAATGGATGATGCAACCCATAAAGTGGAAAAAGAAACATTAGGGGTTAGATAATATTAATTCAGACATAAGCACACATAAAAATGTCCTGGTATTCTGCAGTTTTGCAAATCATTAGCTCTCTGGAATAAGGACTGTGCCTTTGCTTTGTTCTTCACACAGCATAATGGCACACTGACACTGATGGAGGTTTCCAGGCAGTCACAAAATGTAAATAACATCACAATTAAATTATGATGGCAATGTCTTTAGGTTTTTTGAGTATACAGCTGAAATGAGCTCTATTCTTTACCTAAAAAAGGATAACAACTGTTTGTTTGATGCAACATTTTATATGATCTGCGTCCCTGGTGTTTCTGGTGGTAGAAATAAAGTCTTTATTGTTTGAACAATATGAAATACAGAAATGCAGCATAAGCATATATCACAAGAGGAAGGAGGTTAGGATGGCTGTTGGAATTAAATACCAATATTGCCAGATGGAACGTGCCTGGGCTCATCTGGCCCTTGCTGCTTGATCAAGGGCAGCAACTGTGGTGAGAGACACCTTTGGCTGGCTGGATGCTGCAGCTGGGCACCTGGGACAAGTCCAGGCACACAGGAGCTCAGGTTTACCTCTGGCGGAGAAGCTTCAGGGTGAGGTGAAAGAAAGGAGTCGAGTTCTGCTGGAGGGTTTCAATCCAGAGCTTTATTCCAGGCACACAGGCCTCTGAATCCAGCAACAGCTCCAACAGAACAACAGAACCACGTGGTTGTTGAATCTTTTAACCCCAGGGAAAGGGGGAGGGAAGGGGCAGGGATCCCACCAACCCTACCCACTGAGAGGCATCTTTTGAACTTTGCCAATCACATGATGCCCTTGTTGGAATGCCAAGATTGACGGACAGCAGTCAGCAGGGGGCAAGGGGAGGGGAAGGGAGAGGTGACTGGCACACCTGGGGAAAGAACCGGGATGGACAGGCTATTACATCACACCGCAACAGATGGCTCCTTGAATTAGTAAACAAATTAGGCCATATAGAAGGTAGTTAATGCCCAAGTGTTCTTCGGAGACCTAGGATTCAGCTGAAAGCCTCGTGACTTTGCTCTCGGCTGTGGTGACTACTTTTACTGAAGCCACCAAGGTTGTTCAGCAGAGTTCAAAAGCTCTGGTTCAGTTCATGCTCCTGCCAGAGTACTGCAGTGCATAACAAGCCCAGGATTAGAGGTAGAAGCCCCTGTATCTTGGCATGGAATACACTAGTGAGCGGAAAAGCACAAAACATAGAATCCTAGAATTAGCTTGGGTTGGAAGGAGCCTTTAAAGGCCATCTAGTCCAAGGTGCCTGCAATTGGCAGGGACATCTTCAACCAAATCTGTTGGCTTAAGAGTCCTGTCCAACCTGTTCAGGAATGCTTCCAGATATGGAGCATCTACCACCTCTCTGGACCCCCTGTGGCAGTGTCTCATTATGTAAAAAGTTTTCATGTAAGTCTTCAAGTAAAAATCCTAATCCAAATCTACCATCCTCCAATTTAAACTGTTACCCCTTTTCCTGTCACAACAGACCCTACAAAACACTCTGTCCCCTTGTTTCTCATGGGTCTCCTTTAGGTACTAGAAGGGTGCTATAAAGTCTCCCCAGAGCCTCCTCTTGTCCAAGCTCCAGAATAACCCCTACTCTCAGCCTTTCCTCATACCAGGGCAGTTCCAGCTCTGTGATCACCCTCATGGGAGTACAAAGAGAGGACAATCATCATTATGACTGTCAACAAGAACCTACAAAGGCTGGACCTTGACTGCAGGTTGAAGGTCTACCCATAAGTAACTACCACAGTGAGGCTGTACTGTGTTATACCATAGTTTGCATGAGAGAAAATAATTTCCTGCAAGCACTAAACCTCCCAAGCCCTGGTCTGCAATGAGCTCTGCCTCATAATCAAATGGCTGTTCAGTGGAAGTACACAAAATCCAAGGCATGAAATTATTATATAACAAAGAATCTATGTCAAAGACAAAATTTAATGGGACATTAATGTGTTGACATATAGTGAGAGAATAAAGTCCAACTGAATGTTTCTCAGTATGGGATTTGCAATATTTCTCTGTTATGTCAAATAAATCCATATCCCTGCTGCATTCTTTCAGTCAGTATTAGGGTCTCACAGAGAGGTTTTCTCTTTGACCACCAAAATTTGTAGGAATTTACTGTCTCTGAAACATACATCCCATTCGCTAGAAATTAGTAAGGAAGCAGAGGCAAAGGGACAGATGTGGAGACAATACAATCCCATACACTTTGTTTCCATAGAAAATGAGGCTAACAATCATAATTGTTATGAAATTGGTTTGGGTTGTTTTGTGTAGATAATTGCATTTTCCTGGTGTATATATTTCCATCATTATTGTTTAATGTAAATCACTCTCAATCTGCCCAACATGATTTAGTGACAGGATGTTTAAAAGGGAAGAATAAAAGCCTGAGCCACTATGCAAGGGATAAAATATATTTCATATAATTTTAAGTATATTGATTTGCTTTTGAAATTGAAAAACATAATTTAGGAAGGCATGTCTATTAATTTGAATTTAGAAACAAGAAATATTCCCTGCCCTTGTAAACTAAATTATAACCATGAATTTCTGAGTTGCATTGTTTTATATGATGTATTTTTCCACCAGCCATCCATTCAGGAAATCTTACAAAGACTAACCCACAAATCTAATAGAACAGTAAACCTTACAGGGCAAGAACATTAAAAAATTACAAGACAGGTATAAACTGAGATTACTTTTCAGCTCCCCACATGGCATCTGTCTTGGCAGTCTGGTTAAAAGTCTCTATTCATTTCACGACACAAAATAAGACTAAAAATGAGAAGAGCAGTCTAATAAAAAACTTATGCTTCTTTCAAGCTGGAAGAACTGCTTGATTTCCAAAAGTTCCCATCATTAAAGGAAAAGCAAACAGTCATGTAGATTACCTAAAAGGTCATTATTTTTGAGGGTAGATTAACATAAATGATAAATATCAACACTATTAATATAAAGGATAAAGAGTTCTCTTTTCCTGAAATCATACACATCATTCAAATGCAAATGGTGAAACTTAAATTTGAACATATAACTACTCATAGTAATAATGGTGCCCTAAAAGTTCAATGAAGATGTATCTAGATGTATCTACATCTAACCACAGTAGCAAGCAACAGAATCAAAGACAGAAAATTCTCTTCTGCGCTCTTGCTAAGAGAATGATGTGAAAGAGCTTTAAGCAAAGGGGTTTTTTGTTTGTACAAAATAGTGAGGAATGGTAGGCCAGGTGTAATTAAAGTAATTTATCCAAATATTCTCATACTCAGCAATGCTTTCTTTTTATGGCCTTTCTGTGACAGAAAGCTGTATATTTGTGATATTTCAGCATTCATTTTCTCTATCAAATTTCCAAGCTATTATCTCATGTTCTTTGAAAAATACTTGGGAGTGATGACCCTGAAGTCTGAATTTGCCCTTAGAGATATGAGTGAGACAGAAGGATTGATACTACTGTATACATTCAGTGGAGTACAGGTCAGGCTAAAAGCCCTTTCTCAGAGGTTCAAGTAAAAATTGGAAGTAAATTAGTTACTCTCGCACTTTATGATTTTGCAGAACAATAAAAAAATTGTTCAAGACTCTGACAGGTTTGGCAATTTTTGTGGTTTCGTCTTTTTTTTCTTCAGCAGCATTTTGGTCAGCCCTAATCTGTACTGTTTGTTTTGCCTATGACTGAGCAAGACATCTTGTTATAACTGTGCAATGATATATCTGTCCCTAATCTCAAACTGACAGGGTTATCAGTCACAAAGTAGGCCATATTTGAACTGAGTTAAAACAAAATACACATCACTGAGCAAGACTTCTTCTATGTTCCACTTTGCTGGTTTTACCATTCTTGAGATTATTTGACCATTTATTGAATTCAGTATAATAAATGAAAATATCTCAGGTTTCCCTATTTTTTCTGTATACCAATAGCTTCCCTTTAACTAGGCAATTGGTTACTTATATGCTTATTGTCTCCCTTCACTAATTTAATCTTATTAAAATGTGACCTTCTTGAGGCTCTGAGGAATACATCCATTTATCACTTGTAATATTAAAAATGTTCCAGCTTTCTATCCCTACCTTTTGTTAATAGGTCTCCAAGTTCATATGAAATTGCTGTCCAATATGTTTTGTGTCATTGGCAAGCTGTTAAATGAGAAACTTTCTCACTGAATTTTGTGAGAATAAAGAAAACAATTACCTCAAATCTTTTCTGTCAAGTTTCTGCTTCAAAATATCTCCAGTCCTGAGGACTGATAGTTTCCTATTGATGCTTTCAGTCAACCAGACACATCTCTTTCATTTCTAGTCTCTACAATGCACTGGACCTTCAGAGTGAAACTTCTGGTTCAGTTCTAACCCATTTTTAGCTTCAATAATCAACACATGAGAGCATTTCATATAGAATTAATATAATGAGGGAAGATGAGGCTACATTAAAACCCACTGCCTTAATTACAGTCCAAATATTCAGATTTGAAACTGGAAACATTAAGAAAGCATAGCAGTAAGGATGCTCAGAAGCACTCATATTCCTGAAATACAAAACCAGAATTTTTGCTAATATTTACCTCTGAAAAAAAACCTTGTAGCTGCAACACTGAAATAGAGAAAACTGGTAGTTCTGGAAATGAAGAATGCCCACTACAGTCAAGGTCACTATCTTTCTCTAATTGAATACATGCTCAAGGAATAATTTCCTCTCATACTGAATGCAAAATGCAAAGTAATTACCTATTGATTTGATCTTTGAATTAAGTAGTGATGATAGGGCTGAGATTTCTGGTCTTGAACTAAATTTATCTTACAAGAAGAATCCAGAGAAAGTAATGAGTTTGACACCTATTCACTTCAAAGTTAATGCTAAAGTTAGAGTTAGACACCCTGTAGGTAAAAATACAAATTTGTGAAGTCTAACAAGACAAAATCTAAAATCCCTTATAATTAACAAGAATAACAAGATTCAGGACATCACATGGACAAGTCAGTCTAACTCTATTCTTAGAAATACTCTTCTTTCATCTTCCTGCCAGCTGATCAACAAGGGCCAGTCCAGAGCCATTCTTGATTAAAAATCTATGGAAAAAAATCAGCAAACTTAAAAAACTGAGGAAAATAAATGCCACCTCCAAGATGATGAATAATCCTGTCCATAGAAACTGCTAGAATTTATGAAAACAAGAAAAAATTTAGCTATTAAAAGAGCACTAATTTTTAAATTTTTTTTATCATGGAAGTATATGCTTCAAGAAAGAACATAATACCTTGCCTTACAATATCTTTAGCAGTTGTTGATCTTACTGGCATTAGTATATCTTACTGTCTTCCCAAGCAACAGTGTCCTAATCACAATACCTTGCTAGATGATTTAATCAACTTCCAATAAGATGGTAGTTGATTAATCAACAAATAATATTGTCACTTTTTTGCTGTTCTGGCTCCATGCAGTCTTCATAGTTAGTTACATGAAGAGATAGGTGCTCACAAATCAAGTGTTTTAGCTTTATTGACCATGACTTTATTTCTACTGCCTTAGATGGAGAGGTTTAGTACTAGATGAGAGGAATTCCAACCAAGCTGTCAGCAGAGTTTTCAGTCTCCAGTAGACCACCAAAATCAGAATCCTATTACAAATATTTCTGCCCTCTCACTAACAAAACAAGCCCATTTACCAATTTCTGCTTGAGGGAGATTGCATTTCATCCCTGTGGACACCAAAAGAGAACTTTCAAACACTGATAAACCCAAGCAGACACTAGACTTGGATTTAATTTATCTGGATATTCATAGGTATGAATAGAAACAGATACAACTCTTGAAAAATTATGGCTCTTCTTCTATTAAGAAATTTATTTATGAGAGATATGACTTCAGCTGTGTTCACATTCTGCACACACAGAGAAAGCTCCTTATGCCTTTCTGCTGCCTTTCCTTTTAAGACTTATACTGCTTTCAATAGTTCATGTTTTTTACTATGGGCAAGGTCCTTTCAAAAGTCTTTTTGCATGCTCATTATTGTATAAAGTATATTTTTCAAATCCTACATGCCATTTCCCTCAGCACCACTCTCCAGCTGTGTTTTTTTCCCAGAATCTTCTTTCATTCAATAAACATGAAATAGTTAGCAGGACAATCCTCTTGCATTAGCAAGAGGAGGCCCAGGAAGAAAAACAAACAAACATAAAACAAACCAAACCAAAAGAGAAAAATCAGAGTAAAGTGTTTGGAATTAAATAATTTCTGAAATATTCCAATCTTTTAGAAAAATCAGTTTATAGTTCTTTGGCACCTTGTAGCAGAAGTTCTAATTATTTCTTTCTGCAGAAGTGTAAATTCACAACAAGGCATCTATAATCCACGTACCATGTGGCATCTCCTGACAACATCCTTCTGCCTTCAGTGACTTACATTGGCTTAACCTCTGCCTATCCTCATTTGATTCTGTATTAAAATATGACTACTGAATCATTCTTTAAAGAAAAGCAGCACTGTACTCAGCATATTAATTCTTTTCATTTATTGAGGGCTTTTTTATCCTTCACATCCCCCAGCATTCCTCAGAAATATCATACAAAACCTCTTCTGAGACTCAGCATCAATGATCACCAGTCATAGAAAGTTCCAAATCCAAATTCCATTTTGAAAATTACAAGGGTTGTTCTAGATAGATTATTTATTTTAGAAAGACAAGTTTTTCTCTGAAATTCTTCTACCAAGATTCTAACAATCACTGCACTGAGGTAAAAATGACTACTTGGACCAGAGGGATTTGCTACCATGTACTTCAGTCTTGGTGACAATCTATACTATAAGCACTTTTTGAGAAATGTCTCATGAAATATCAGGCGTGCATGCCAAAGGCTAATTTTCTTCTTTTTTTTTTTTCTTTGTGATTTGTGCCTCAATTTGCATGGTTTTGCTCTCACTCTATAGTGCAAGTTGTCAAATAGAAGCTGTAACTCAGAA
Source organism: Molothrus ater (assembly GCF_012460135.2). NCBI lineage: Eukaryota > Metazoa > Chordata > Aves > Passeriformes > Icteridae > Molothrus > Molothrus ater. Next base: position 81,458,950 of record NC_050480.2, read on the forward strand.
TTAGCACTCTGAAGAGCTCAGATTCATTGGAAAATCTGCAAAATCAATTTAAGGTTTCATTTTCATGAAAGCTGAAGTCTACCTTTTAAAATGAGCTCCACAAAATCCAGCATAACTTAACTTTACATCTTTTAATAATGGTATTTCATAATATGTACCTAGACAGCTGTTTGCTTTACTTATACTCAAAAATCAATTAGGTATAAAGCAAAGTCTTACTTGTCTTAAAAATGTGGGGATTTTGTAAATATTACAGCATGCCTGCCTGTGGTGAGGGGGCAGTTGGAACTCTTTAAGATTCCTTCCAACCAAGTCTGCCTCCTGCTGATATGAACAACATCCTGTAAACCTATTTGTGATCAAGTTCAGTAATTAATTTTAGTAGTAAATATGGGATTTGATCAATTTTAACAGCTTTTTCCAACCTCAGCAATTTGCATTTTGTTGAACCTAGACCAGGACCAATATTTTTTATTTTAAAAGGTGAAAAATTTGTATTTACTGTAAGACTATATCTTATTTAGGATTTTTCAAATTTCATTTCATATATTCTGACTTGAAATATATTGAATTTTTTCTAAAAATACTCTCTGCTTTTATGAAGGTCATCAAAGCACAACAAAGGATGAGTATGTTATCTTGGTTGGGCATGTGAATGTTATTGCTTTATTCTATGTAATTTAATCATCAAACTTATTCATCTCATGAGACTGTAATTTTCTTTCAAGTGCAATTATATTTCACAGTATGCCTGCTGATTAGGCAGAAACAGAAATAATTCATCAGAAAATTACAAAAAGAATTAATCATCACCAACTTGTAAAGTAAAAATACGATATTCAGCAGCCAATAAATAATTAAATCCCTTCTTTCCAAATCCACCAAAGCTTAATAGCAGGCATCTATACATGTGCCAGTAAAGAATAAGGATCATATAACCACTCATTAGGGGTTTCCATTTTGAATTGTGCAAGACAGATGGATAATTTATTGCTTGTTTCTTTACAAAGCATTATTTTAATAGAATATGTAGAAGAGAGCCCCTTGTAGTATAAATATGTATTTTATTGCAAATTGTGCCTCAATCTGCAACACTAAAATCCCGAAATGGAAAAATTAAAAGGCAGTAATAAAATAAGAATTACTATTCTTACATTCCATGTGACAATCTCATAGAAAAACCAAGTCCCAAACAATTCTTTAGACAATTGTAGCCCGATCCTGTAAATACATGCACATATGTACACATTTATTAGTTCCTGTAAGGCTACCCAAAAACAGGCTTAAAAACCTTTGCAGGAGTCAGGCCTCAAGTTCAGTGTCTCCAGTCATTATGTCACTTAGAGGCAGAAATTGTTTCACTCATGGCAGACAGTTTATAAATTAAAAAAGCCCATCAGTATATTCGAAGTCCTTGTAAGAGAAAGCAAACAAAAAGCCACTTACAAGACACTAAATAGCTCATTTAGAATAGAAACTAAAATGTCAGATTCCTAGAAGTTTGTCTTTCAGAACAATTTTAATTTCAACATATGTAAACTGAGATGTCTTCAGGCATCTTGAGGTTCATCACAGCCCTGATTCTGTTGTTCCAGATGAAGTCACATAACTGGCAGATATAGCACAGGAGTCAGGGCAGTAATGTACTCAGAAACAATTCACGACACAAGGTCACTCTAAAATCTTTCAAGTGGTCACTAACAATGATGGAAATCAAGAATATATATGTGCTGTTGAACTGAGGGCCTGTTCAGACTCTGGAGGAGATGACGGCAAGGGGACAGTGCAGTGCAGTGACAACAGAACTCCCCATCACAGGTTGCCAACACTTAAAAATAAATGAGATGTACAAAGGAGCTAAAAATACTGTTGAGAACTACAGAAAAATGATAGAAGTACCAGCTCAGAAGAAGTAATGGCTTTTTTGCAAAGATACACAATATTTTCATTGATCTCTGGAGACTAAATAAAGCAGAACTCCATGAGGAATAATGTGGAATGAGCCTGAAAGTACATTCTGGAGAAGAGGTAAGATTTTTATCAACAGCACCAAACATATATCTTATATATATATTTTACTCATATAAATAACCTATTTCTATGAGATCTATCCATTAATCCCTGCGTAATAAATACATGCTAACATATGTATCTTATGTCTTCTTTTCCTCATAAATAGATATTAGCTTAAGTTCCTTGGCAAAGTTCTTAAAAGCCCTGAAAGTAACAAAAATAGTAATTGCCAAGAATGAGGAGAGGAGAAAAGCAGTATAAGAGCATCACACTGATTAGATAATAAAGTTAAACCCAATGTTGGAAAAATCACACAGAAGGGATTGGCTAAAAAAATCAGCAAGTTATCTCTCAAAAGAAATAAAATATATTTTATTTAAAAGGAAATTCTAAGCTTTTGACTTTATAAATAAACATATAAATATTATAAAAGTGCATGACATAAAAAATGTAAAAATACATGACAGTCTAGATTTGTCTATCATTAAAAGTTACAGAACAGTTTTAAAACAAAACCAAAAAAAGGTTTCTTTTTATAGGTCTACCTGCACAAAACACCTGTGTACAGAATCTGTGTATTTACACATGGTGTAAATACATTTGAGATTGAATTAAGCATTTCAAATAACAAGAGATATTTTCACTGGAAAAATATATTTGCACTATATTTACAAAAATGCAATATCATTAGTAATATTTTCTATATCAATCCTTATTTTTGTACTTCATTTCACTGCTTAATTAGCGTTTTTACCAATAAAAGGTCATAATTTATTATAAATTTGCACATGTAAGAAAAGAACTAGCAGCATCCAATGCTACAGTATGAATTACAAATATATGCAGAAGATTAAAAGACTGATATAAATGTAATGTGGTGTGGCTGTAGGTACTTGGAAACCTATATAAATCAGGCTATGATTCAGAAATTTACTTCACATATATTTATTTCACATCCAGCACCACAGAGTCAAGCACAAGTTTTGCACTGTTAAACCAGGGTCTTAAATATCACTAGTACTGGTGTGAGTGATAGAACTGGATCAGACCCAATGGAAATGTGGAGAAGATCAAGTCACATCCTGCGGATAAAAAAAACAATAGCTTCAGAATCTAGAGATTCAAAATGTTTTTTAAACACTGTAAAAAAAGTCATCCGAAATCTTTCAACAAGTAAAAGGCATGCAGTTCTCACAAATTATTAAATAAAAACAAGAAGTTCTGCCACATTTAGTACTATGAAAGATAATTCATATCATCTGCTGTAGCTATCTAAAATAAAAAATGATTCTGTAGCTATCCCAACCCATTCCTTAAAATGGAAACATGGAGCTGTTCTACATTATATGGCAAATGTGTGTAATTCACAGTTATGAAAGAACTAATACTCCATACTCAAATTCTTTCTGATTTCACCCTTTAGAAGGGAAGCAACAGTGCTGCCTAAACTGGGCCTTATGAAAGTTACACTAAGCTACTTGACCCAGCTCCTTCTATACACAAAGGAGACACATGGAGGTTTTCCAGATTGAATGAATTCCAAGAGAGATTTATCTCCTTATGTCTTTTACTAAGGTGCTCACAACAGAAATACAGCTTCTGCTATGAAAATAATAGATACAACATGCAAAAAATAAATTTTCTGGACAATATTAAACCTTTCACTTGTGATTTTTGTGTTTGAAAAAGAAAATAGAATGCATATAAAGGACTTTGACATTGGGAAAAACAACACTGTGTCTGATTCTGATCTCATTAACAGCTCCTTTAGATAAAATCCATATTCATAGTAAGATTAATTCTTCATTAATTGTGTCTTATAAAAAGATGCCAAATTCCTTATTATAGATTTGGAATTATTAATCAGTCTTGGTATCCCAGGCTTCTGTTGATATCGCTGCACAACAAGACCTCTTAGAAAAGACTAGAACCATTTATTTGGCACCCAGCACATTTCATAGCTGCATTGCACCATAGCAAATGTATGTTCTTGTTATTCAACTGACTTAAACTATCCAGAAAGAAGTGGCAATGAGAGTAGAAGTGAAGTACATTTCTTCAGGTAACAAGATGAAAGAAGAAAAAATGAATAATAACATTTATTTGACTTCAGTAGGGTTTTTTTTCTGCACCACAGAAGTGGCTGTAAAATTAGACAGTATTTAAATAACATCAGAGCTAACTCAAACTTTCAAAATACAAAAAAGTCAACGGAAATGTCAGTGTAATCAGACCTTTCATGAGCTTCACTGATCACTTAGCTGCTTTTTCAATATCTGTTGCATCTAAATACCTATCTGACTCACTTAAATAATTATCAACAATTAGGAAGATAACCTATATTAAACCCGAAAGGGCATTCAAAACAAATCACATTTTTTGCTGGGGTCTAAATAAGATATTTATTTCAGTCTGAAAAATCATCTGAAAGTGTGACTTTTAGTTATTTTTTAAAACTAAAAAGAGTTTTAGTGTAACTAATTTAAATCAGCAAAATACCCTTCATTGCTATTAACTTACTTAATTTGTGAAATCAGTATGAACTGCATCTGAAAAAAAGCACCATAGACCATAGACAAGGCTTGTGTAAGCCTTCCTACAGTTAGCAGTGTGTCTAATCCAAAAATTGTGACCAAGAAATAAAATATTCAGCCCTTCCTAGAACAGACAACACAATCTTGTTTCAAGCTGGTATTTTAAAACCCTCGATAATTTTAATACCTCAATGCAACTGCTACCTGCTTTCTTAGAACTAAATATTGGATAGGTTTTCAAAAACACTCATCTGCAAATGAAAGAGAAATAAAGGGCCCTCTTGACCTGTCTGCACTTATTATTGTATTTAAAAAAAAGTTGGTAGGAGAACTTATGTAGGAAATTCCCAATGTATTCCCTGATTTATGTTTTGAATGGCTTTGAATAAAATCTACTACTTCTATACCAGAACTTAAATTGAACATATGGTGCCACACATTTCTCTATGAAAGGAGCTATAAACTGAAGAAGTGGAACCTAAACAACTTTTCTTTCTCTCTATCATTTAATCAGTCTGCAAGTTTTACCACCCATTGTGTTACTTCCTTACATGAAAATAATTAAAATTACAGTGCTACAACTTTGACTAATTGCATTAATATGTAACAGACTGAACCAGTGTCTTGAGCTACATCTATACTTCAAAAAGGACATCGAGGAGGACTCCAGGAACTACAGGCTGTTCACCCTAAGCCCCTGGGATGGTTAAGCAAACTCCCCAAGAATGTATTTCAACAGACATGAAAAACATGTACTGTTTACACTAGAATGATTTTTGACCTCCTTTAAAGTCCCATAACCCATAATATTAATAGAGAAGAAAAAATAATGTATTCAAGATTTTACTGAACTTTTATCTTTGTATTAAAGTCAACTAGAAATTCATTTCTATATAGATACACTTTGACTTTTTTATTGCTATATTGAATTAAATTTTTAGTTATGAACATATTTTATTTTAAAAATTTGTGGCTGAAGAAGTATACATAAAATATGTTTCTCAATTGTTCAGCTTACTTAAAGTTGACTAAACTTAAGATGCCATACCAGAAAGTAGAACAATTCAGTTATCGGAAAGGCAAGTGTTCACCAAAATGCAAACTGTGTTCTTTGTGTACTGATTTAGACTGAGTGCACCTGTGTGGATGAAATTAATCAGATTTATAATTGAACTGAATTATCCAAGGTAGTTTATCTTACAGTGATGTTTTAGCAGGTGGTGGTTTGTTAACATTACTTTCTCAGATACAGTTTACAGTCTGTTCATTAGTGTCAGAACACCAAGCAGGTGCACTTCATTTGCTTGGTTTATCTGAAAATGTATTCTGATAGTTGAGCAACATGGTCATGGGACAACTTCTGCCCAAGTGATTTTGTACATGCAATGAATGAAGATGAAAATCTGCTTACATGGACACAAGTTATTAACAGGAAGCAAATTACCTCACTGAAGGTAAGAGAAAAACACAGTCCAACTTCTTGATAGTACATGTCTGAAGTGTTTTATCCAAAATATTTCAGATTTTTTTACTTGATAGAGCTTAATATGTTTCTTCAGAACATTTATGTGGTTTTTCTTACTAACCGTGTCTTATTTTGTACTGGTTTTCACATGTTTACTCTATACCAAACTGTATCTTTCACTATTCTTGTAATGAGGAAAAAAGGTAGAAAAGACCCTTAAGAGAGCTTCAATGCTTACAGAGCATTGTACAGATTAGAAAACTAATGATATTCCTTGAAGAATTGGAAAGAAATACAGGAGGTGAGCCCTGTGATAATGAAGTACAGGAAAGCTATTCCTTATTTCTTTCAAATTCCCTGGCATGTGATGCCAGATCCACTATAAAACCTTGAGGTGGAGCAGGGAATCATAAATAAAAAATGACCCCATTTGATCTGATTCAGGTGGCTGATGTGCAAGAGCATTACAGCCACAAGCCAGGCAAGATTTAAGTCCAGCAAGTGGAACCCTATCAATGCATCCATGATAATGGCCCATATATTCAGATCTCTGTTGTTCTCATTAACGATTAATAACATTTTGATAGATAAGTGAGGACAATGTCCAATATTAATGCAGCAGGATGCTGAGAACCTGAGTGTATGACCTGGAAGACAAAGAGTTAAAATCACCAGAGCGAATGGAGCAAGTGTTATATGCCAACTGCTTAGGTTAACTTTTGGCCCCTGGATGATAAGCAGATGCTGAGCATTCACTTTGCAGTTAAAGATCACAATAAAAACAATTTGGGTTTCAATGTTCTGAAAAATCAAACTTGGCTTCTGGTCGGCAGTGTGTGGTTCTTTGGTAACATTTACCCTGTTCCTAAAAGATCACAGACTGCAATTAGCTTCCTTTGTGTGGCACCTACATGCCCTGAATATAGCAGAAATATCCCAGCCTGTCATTAACACCTGCTACTGGTTTTCCCACTGGATACTGATGAAGTCCTAAGCAGGCTGCAGACAATGAAGAGGGACCTCAGGACCTTGGGATCTGGAGCACAAGCTGTCTTCTCTTCTGTCCTGCCAGTTGCAGGGAATGATGGGGCAAGAAATAGGAAAATCATGCAGAACAATACCTGGTTTTGAGACTGGTGTTATTAGCAGAATTTAGGGGATTTGATTATGGGTTGGTATGTATGACACTGAGCCTGATGGCAACACACAGAGTCCACGTGTCTCAAAGGGAAATAAGATCTTAATCTGAATGTAGCAGGGCTCATTAAGAGAGTTTTAACTAGATATGAAGGGGGAGAGGGACATTGCCAGTCTTGACAGACATGAGGTATGGGAAGGGGAGAACTATTGCAACCACTGAAGTAGCAAAATGAAGCTTAAAGAAGGGACATCTCCAGCAAGCACAAGTACCCAGAGGCATAACAAGAAAAATGGACTGTGGGGCATCACTTTGTACCCTCACTGGGATATTGACAGAAATGTTTCTATAAAGCCCATGTACATAAATGCACACAGTATGGAGAACAAATAGGGAGAACTAGAGATCTGTATGCAGTCACAGGGCTTTGATCTGATTGCAGTTACAGAGATGTGCTGGGACAGCTCCCGTGACTGGAATGCTGTCATGAACAGCTGCCAGATCTTTGGGAAAGACAGACTGGGAAAGCACGGTGGTGGAGTTCCCCTCTGTGTGAGACAACACCTGGAATGCATCAGGCTCTGTCTTGGGGTGGATGATGAGCAAATTGAGAGCCTATGAGTTAGGATAAAAGTAGTAGCAAGAGTGACCCTGTTGAGGGTGTTTGCTACAGACTCCTGGTCAGGGGGAGGGAGTGGATGAGGCCTTGTACAGAGCAGCTTGGAGCAGCCCCACAGTCACAGGCTCTGGTTCTTGTGGGGGACTTCAACCACCCTGACATGGCTGGAGAAGTAGCACCTGAAGCACAAGCAGGATGGGAGGAACCTGGAATGCATTTATGGCAACTCCCTGACACGGATAGTGGAGGTCCCCACAAGGAATGGTGTGCTCCTCAACCTTACGCTAAAAAACAGGGAGGTCCTTGTTGGAGTTGGGTCTGACAAATACCAGCAAAGCTGACCTACCATAGTTTCCATCAACAGAGTTCCCTATTTTACCAGGTCATGTTTGCTTATTACCTGCTAGAAGTGAGAATAAACTATGTCATCATGTTAATTGGTAATGCAGAGATAGTACTAACTATAAAAATGGCCCACATTTGATTATTTTTCACAAATCAACAACAGAAGCTCTCATAAGGGCCTCCTCCCCCACACATTATCTTCTTCATACAAGGTAAAATGAGAAAATCCATCCCTGAGTTCAGACAGTGATGATAAAAACAGAATTAAAGGACATCATATTTTCAAAGTCATTCTAAAAATACAGCAGTTCCCTTAACATATCATTATTTTAGCTTCTGATTTCTAGATATAACTAGGAAAAGAATTTTTGTCTCAATACTAATTTCAGTATTTTTAATTTATGTTCTGATTGAGAAAGGAAAATCAAATTATAAAAATTCATAGGGGTATAAAAAGGTTTGAATCCAAAATGACCCAATTCCTGATTGAAAAAGAAAAATGGTCAATTGAAGAAGAAAAAATGGTCAATTGAAACTTACACTCTCCACTAGAAAATTGTGATTTTTAGTCACATTACATTTTCTCATACATTTTCTCCATTTTTCACATAAAATATTACCACTAAACCTACTTATTGCTCTCCATATTAGTATGACATTGTATTTATCACCATATGCGATTTTCAAAACCTTTATAGAGGCATTGCTTGTAGGCTTTCTTACAGATGCACAGGTTGGGAGATTTAAAATTCCAAATATGTCAGTACCCCCACACATAACAAACAAAGTAAGAAAGAACTTCATCCCAAAGACGTTACTTACTAAGTATATGCTTGTAACAATAGTCCAGATTTATTTATGCTGGATATGTAATAGCACTTCCTGAACTAGTTTTTTCTAGATGAACTTATGCTTACATTTAAAATATGCATTTACTTACCCCAAATTTGCAGTACTTCTTTTAGCCTGCTACCCAGAATTCTTCTGTTCAGAAAGCAGTAACTGTGTTTTTAATTAAAACTTTTCCTGAATATCCTCAGAGACAGAGTATCCCCTTCAACCTATGCCAAAAAGCATATAGCAGTTAATCCACTGAATATTTAATTGAAATCCCATTATCAGCATTTTCAACATTGGTTTCACTTGGAATTTTACCCATTGAAAATGCATGAATAAATAATATTTATTTCCACATATGCAACTGCTGCAATCACAAATTCTTTCAAGTAACTCATACATTTTTTAAAGGGTTTTAATTATTTCATTGCCATTCCTACCACTTTTTCTAAGAATTATAGAAATATACCAACCAAAGTGCCAGTAGTATATGTCTGGATATGCTGAATCATATCTGAAATTTTTGCTATAAATATGTATGGTTATATCTGCATTTGTGCATGAATATGCACACTAATACCACACAAATACAGAATACCAAATTCTATCTTTGGATTCAAGTTTGAGATCAAGACTCGAGTTTTGCTGGAATCTATCTCCTAAGTACAAGGAGATAGCATAAGTGTCTTTGCCTTTCCTCATGACAGAAAATGCAAACCCAGTGAGTTCAGCTTGTAGCAATAGTGGTAGGCAAGGTGGGCTACAGCAAAAGAGACATGAAATAGAAGACTGTCTTGAAGTCCGATAGTTAGTTCCCAGCCTGAGGGACCATTATGTTGTATTTCCTGCAATAGTAGGCATTTACTTAATCATACAATGAGAACATAATTTCAGTTAAAAGCAAGTGGAAAAGATTCATGACCAACTCCCACAATTCAGTGTCTTAGGATAATATAATAAAGCCCCAGTTTAAATCCATTCATACTAAGGGGTAGGACTTGTAAGACCCATCTTGCCCTTATCCGTTCAGATGATGCACACCTGGAATTCAGGTTTTTGTGGCTCACAGTCTGAGATTCCCTATTTTCCATGTGCATTCTACAGAAGGCTTAAGTGACCATGCTGAGACTAAAACCATGACTGAAAAAACCATGCTTAAAAAGTATATGCTATAATTATGATCATAAATCTCCTTTGTGAATCCTGACTAATTTTTTCGAATCGTTGAGTAAACTAATAAATTGCCTCAGCATCAAGCAGCATAGCCCTTCCCAGATCTCAGTCTCAACATTAATTTTCTGTGGGTATATTTATGTTCACATAGTCAAAACAGTGACAGCGCTATCTTTAAAATTAGACCTGCTTCTCTTTCTCAATTCATTGACTTAAGTGTACATAAAATCAGTGTAGGCATTCTTTCAAGCATAAGTAACACACAGACAAATGATTAATGACAGAGAAATTCTGACATAGCAGCTATGCTTTTCAGATTCATCTTTATCTCATAAAACATGTGGTATCATTTTATTCAACTTGCTAAAGTCAGTTATAAAGCACACACTATTTTTGATTAAGCCAAATTTTCTGCCAGGGAATTCATCGCATGACCCCTAAGAGGTGCCTTTTCTCTTCCAACACTGTTAAACAATGAGTCAATTCTAAGTCATGTTTGTAAAAGACAAATTACTATTAAAGGTAGAATGAAAATAAATATATTCTGGTAAAAATACATACATAAACAGACTTATTTCAAGTGCTTCCATAAGTGTTCACAAGAAAATCCGTGTGGTTGTATTGCATTTTCTTTCTTGGTTGCAAAAGGAAAAAAGGAGTGTTGGTTGTATACACTAGTTAAGTCAAATGGATTTAAATTTTCAGTTGAAACTGATTTAATGATGTTGGCATTTCATGAGTTACTCCTCTAATAATGACAAAAATTTGATTACTGAACCCTACAGGACTCCCATCATCATTTAATCATACCAATATCCTAAGCAAACAGTTCATTGAAATTTCAGCCACATCAGAACGAAGCAAAAAACCTCACCGTTCCACCTCTTAATCAAAAACTACATTAAATGGTTTCATATTCAGAATCAAATGTAGAATGCTTCACATTCTGCATGAAAAATCCAGCTTGCATTTAAAATAGGCAAACACATTTAAAAAACAAGGAAATCTAACATCAGTCACAGTACTGCTGGTATGTGCTGTAATTTCTACTTGCACCTTCTCAGGTGGAACCTACATACATAAAAACCAATTTAGCTCTTCCTTGCAGACTTTGTATACTAGTCTTTTCTAGCGCTTTCCTCATTCTTGTTTCATTCTAACTTTTACTATTAAATTAATCTTAGTTATTTTCCTTAATTTAAAATTATATTCAGTGTTAATATACAAAGAATTAAATACTAATTCTTTAATTTATGAATCAAAATACCTACAAAATATTATTTACATATGTATTATTAAACAAAATATCTGATCAGAAGGCCTTATTCAAGTCAAAACTCTGCTTCAGGCATAGGTATACACTTCAGCAAGATTTTTACTTAAATAAGAGCTGGAGGGTCTGGCTTAAAGTAGTAAAATAATGAATTATGCTAATTTCTTATTCACAAAGACATTCAGCTCTTATAAATAATTTAACCAAATCAAAATTACTGTTGGTGTATGAAAGTGAATTAGAACAAGCGTAGGGAACAAAAGTATCACAATTACAACACTAAAACCATTATAACCTTATCCCACTACAGACTAACATTTATCTTATAAGATTATTGAGAAAATGTTCATTTTAAAGAAGCAAAGTATTGTAACATAATTTTCAATCTTTTTTAAAATTTAAATGAATTTAAACAAGCATCTTCACCAATGGAAACACAGACAACACATTTTGTGCATTTTTTAGGCTTTTAACAAAATCAGTAGTTCTTTCTTGCTCTGCTCCTGCCACATAGGCTAAATATGCTGGGCCACATTCAGTTCATATCCTTCAACAGGCAGACACTGCAACTGCATTTTGACTAACAGAGGACAATAAGCAGTAGTCTTTGATCCACTGAGCAAATGCTTTGAATAGAGTAATAAACTCTTATCTATGAAAACACAGAAGTTTTACTTTTCAAAGTCAAATGCAAATGTGTTGGATTGGATAAAAAGGGTTTACACACAAATATTCATCAAACACATTGACTAAAAAAGGATAAGAGGCAAAGAAATAAAAATTAACTAGGAGGCTTTGTTTGAGAAGAATGCTGCAATGCTTAGAGAAAAGTACAAGGATCTTATTAATTAAATTAATAAAATACATATTTGGAAACGACTCAATACATTTATACATTAAAAAAATCATATAACAGAATAAAAATAAACAAAAATAAAGACATAACATTCTAGCAATGTAAAATAGTTTTCTGAAAGATTGATCTTATGCATATTGGTTCTCCAAGCAAAGAAAAATATTGATGTAGTCCCATGGCTGTAATAAAGAAAAATGAACATCATGATTGTGTATAACAAGTATACTCCAAAAATGAGCACATTCTTACATAAATATTTATTGTGCCCTCATATGCATACTTAACATTCTTTACTCTTTATTTTAAGAGTTTCTATTTTTTGTCTAATATCTTTGTTTCCATTTCTGAATTCTCCAGCTCTATTTCCATTTTCTATATTCTGCATCTGCCTATCCCATGCGTTACTGAATTATAAGCTTGCTATACTTTCCTTCTTTCTTATTCTTCCTCCCCTTTCATGGTCCATCTTTTCCTACCTTACCATCCAGTGTAATAACAATATACTGCTGTCCACTTTGCAGCTATCTGGCAATGAGTTACTGTGGTAAAGATCATCTCAAAAAATCAGTATGGATATAAAATGGCAGCACATAATCTCAATTGACCTTACACAACGGGTAGTCAAATGTAAACAAGTTGAAAACAGCTTCATACACACAAAAGAATAAAGTAGGAAACTAAGTTATAAAAGCTGATAAACCTGGTGCTGCTTTTAGTTGTAGTGGGCAACTATCTTTTAGACTCTGTTGCGGTTTTTAAAATTATGACCTGCAAAATCAATTGTGAAGCAACTGCACTTTATTGCTAAAGCTTGTGTGAACTTTCTAGTAAAATCTTAACTTTGATGTTACTTGATGAGCAGCATCTCTTCTGTGAACAAGCAGAGGGCTTCACCTTTCTGTACTGTCAGTCTGGCACCTTTCGCAAGCTTTGAGTCCCCTTTAAAAAACAAAAATAAAGATTTCACTGTCAAAACAGGTTTGACCTGACAGATTAATTGAGTGAGAGATTTCAGAGATGAAAACAGTTCATTGCCCTTCAGCAATCTCTCTCATTTGGGCTGAAACTGAAAGACAGTAGCATATTTAATTAGATGCTTTTGTAAAAAATAAAGAAACATAAAAGTTATCTTTTGTCTCAGTCCCTTCCAAACATAAATAAAGATAAAATAAAATACTACTTTATCCTGATTTGTACATTTTCCAGTCTCCCCCACTATTTTTAAAGTATCTACTACTCTGACTTACATGTTTGGGCAGCTTATCTAATATAGTAACACTATGGACATCTTTAATATAAAATAAAATAATTATTTTTTGGATGTTTTAAACAACACAGATGTAATGCTATAACATTATAAAATTGTGGAGAGATAGAATGTAAGAAAATAAAGATAGTGCAGAAGGTAGTCTCAGACCTGAGGAGTTGCAGCTGTACTAATCACCAAAGATTAGGAACAGGCCTGCCCTTAATAGGCCACAGCTGTGTCCAGTAAGAAGACTAGTGCTACAAAAGAGTGGGTTAGCTGGGTGAGGAGAGAGATGGAGTTTGTTGCTTGTGCTGTAAGGAGGTGCCCATGAGAAATCACTGAGAAGGTATGGAGCTTTGCAATAAGATGAGAACAGTTGGGGAGCCTAATGTGAATCCATGGTGATTTGGGTAGAGAACTGTAGAGAGGGCAGTAAGGATGTGATTCTGGCATCATCCCATGGTGGTTTGGGAAAAAGGACTTAACTATTAAACTGACATAATCCTGTGATGATTTGGGTAGAGAACTGTAGAGAGAGCAGTAAGGAGGTGATCCTGTGGTGGTTTGGGAAAAAGGACTTAAATATTAAGTGATGTGATCCCAAAGTGATTCAGGAAGATGACTGCAGACCTAAGAGAAATAAGAGAGTGGAGTCAGGCAGACCAAGAGCCTGAGAGCCTAAAAATCTAGATGAGTAGTAGCCAGGCAGACCTGAGCCTGAAAGAAATGCAGGTGGAGCCTGAGAGCCTAGAAGTCTGGATGATGTATGAGATACTACACCAAAGAAGAAGAATGCTGGACATGAGGAGTGGACACTACACACTTTGCTTATTTGGCGCATTGGAGCGAGCCCTGTGCCCCTGCTAAGGTATGGCCACAGTCCAGAAGGGACCCAGGACAGTGCTGGGTTCCCCCTGAATGGCAGTGTGTGCAGCAGGACACAGGAGTGGCATGATAGAAGTGGCAAATGGCATGGCCAGTGCCTCAGCAATAGCATGGCCCCTGAGGAGTACAGAGGGAAATTTGCAAAGTTGCTGCTGCATGAGCACTGGAACAAAAGCAAGATGGAGCTCTGAGAGGCAGAGTCAGAGCTGTACAGACAGTATGTAAGAGAAGCCTTCTAAAACTGTATAGTGACCATCTCCACAGTAACCCGGTGTGATTTGGGATTGGGCTGTAGAGCAAGGTGCAGCCGGAGATGGAGCCCAGCGAAGCATTGAGAGCAGCAGGGGAGGCTTCCTGGTCTGGACCTGACAGATTTTGACACCTGGAGCACAGGTGAGCTGCTGGGGACACAATGGGAAATAACAGATCAAGTGAAGAATAGATTGTTTCATCTACATGGCAAACAGAGCAGGGCAAGAGAGGCTTGCAGTGGCTAACTAATACAAAAAAGAACTGTAAAAGGAAGAGAATTATTAAACCAGCAGTGGGAGCTGGGGACAGAGTAGCTCTATCGTTCAGTATGGTGTATTTGTTTGCTGATGAAACATGCGCATTTTGTTTGTGAATTGCAACTGTTAATCATTGATTAGGTATAAGTGTAAAAGTTTATATTCCATAGCATAAGTACACTCGACAGATACTGGATTGATGTTGTTCAAGTTCAATAGCTATTGATAAAATTACGTAACTCTTGATTTGTTACTATCCTAATACATAGCCTTTAACTTCTTCTGAGTTGCCTTATGAAGTTGTACAGCTATTGATATTGTCAATATTCTAGAAGTGTAAGTGTAAGAGTTTCTGATAATATGTAATGTAAGTTTGAGTAATGAATCAAGGTCAGCATACAAACACATTCCAAAGTTAAATAGAAATTACACCAAAGATGTTTGTACTGTGTTTACTATCTTTTGTAAAGGGCCCAGCAAAAGATAGGAAACACATTATTAGTGTATGAATAGCCTTAGGTTGATGTTCTAGACTGTGAAAAGCAAAACTAAATCAGAACTTAGAAATGTATGTTCTTGCTGTGACCTGTTGCCCGAACATTTGTATTGTTAGTCCTAAGTGAGATATGTGAATATGTTATAATATCGATTTACTCAAACATATATCTTTCCAGAGATGCTACAACTTTGTAATTAAAAGAAAAGGGGGAATTGCAGAGAGATAGAATGTAAGGAAATAGTGCAGAAGGTAGTCTCACACCTGAGGAGTTGCAGCTGTACTAATCACCAAAGATTAGGAACAGGCCTGCCCTTAATAGGCCACAGCTGTGTCCAATAGACAAGTGTTACAAAAGAGTGGGTCAGCTGGGTGAGGGGAGAGATGCAGTTTGCTGGTTGTGCTGTGAAGAAGGAGTCAGTGCTGCAAGGAGCTGCCCATGAGAAATCACCAAGAAGGTATGGGAGCTTTGCAATAAGATGGCAACATAAAATAGCTCTTTCTTTATTGTAACTATTGTAAAAATGCCTAAGATGTTAGGGTATCCATGCATATAAAATCCCTATTAATTAAACTAAATATAAGGAAAAATTAATGTAATGAATCAATTTGATGAATTACTGATTTAATGACAACATCATGATCATGAGCCTAACAGTAGATGCAACCATTTTTCATATGTGGTCTTCTCTATTGGTTTTTTAAACTATACATGTTCCTGTTTATTAAAGTATTTACTGAGAGAAATTATTTGCTCTTAATGATCATTAATATAATTTCTGATTTGCCAGGATAGATAGAATCAGCTCAGCTTTTTAACTGACAGGCTCAAGGTTCTACTAAAAGTGTATATACATCCATTCAGCATGACACAAAAAATTCAACACAACACATTCCAACTCTGCCAGAAAGGAAGCGAAAGAAAACCTGAGTATTTTCTCAGGCTTACTTTTGAGTAGCAGTCTGGTATATCCAATTCTGCTTATTCTCTACCATAACATTAACATTTGAAAACCAAATCAATCAAACAAAAAGTTGCATGAGTTCATGGGTGAGTGGCCCTGGTTTGGTTCCACTATTTTATTAAGAGTTTCAAGGAGTAGTAGAAACATAAATCCCTCTGGTAGACACTCAGCATATTCCCCCACATTATCCAACCAGCCTACCTGGCTGCTTGAGCAAAGGAAATCCAAGCAATTGGTCTGACTTTTCCCTAGGGAGGAGCAAAATCACAGCAACTTTCTAATGTGGATTATGAGAGCCTTTTCTCCACCTGTGTGTAGTTAGGTGATCCTCTGGTGTTCATCAGCCAAGTGACTTCTGTTAAATTTACATTCCAGCATGGAACAGCTTCAGCAGATTTTAGCAGTCCATCATACCTTTGAATCTTTATAGATAATAGCAAAGAGGATATTGTAAATATGTTTTTTCTTTACATTCTAAAAACACTTTAAATCTTGGAAGGGGGAAAATAAGAACTTCAAGAGAAATAGAAATTTAGGAAAATCAAGAATGACAAAACTATTTTTAAGTGTATTTATGAAATACAAAGTTTATGTTCTTTACCTTCTAATAGCATCAGATACTTCTGGTATTTGAAGATGAGTTGTGCTGTACAGTGGCATTCAGTGGTACTAGGTATATTCTTTTCATTACTTTATATCTGCAGAACAGAGCTTATATGTATTGTCTCTGAGATCTATAGAGATCCAGGTGTGTACAGCATCTACAGAAAAAAGAAAATCTGTATCAAAAGCTTAGGATTAGAAGAGATTATCCATGTATTTAAACAGTATTTCTTGTGCAGGTTCATTAAACTGCAGTTAACATTATCCTAAAGAAAATTCACAGTTCTACCGTATTCTGTAATCCCAAATGGTTGGGTATGTGTGTAAGATAGAGAGTAGTTCTGACAAGCACAAGACTGAAATAATACTAATTCCACAGCACTTAATCTCAGAATTTATTGATTTTTGCCTTAATTCAACACCTATATGTTACCTTTTTCCATAAAAGTCTGGTTTTCATTTTTCAAGTGCTATTTTTGTATTTTAATGGATATTCCTTGAGGTCTACTGAAGGTTCCTGGTACTTGGCTTTGCTGACTAATGAAACATAAACAGAAATTGTCAAAAGAGAGACTAAACAGTTTGGATATATTGATAATTATGCCAAAATAATTTGTTTCTAATTGTATTTAGTGTAACCAGTATCAATGTTCTGATTTATCACATCCGTAATCTTTTCTACTTTGATTTCTAAATTTATTTTGCCTTTGCAAAAGTGAGAAAGTAACTGCAGCTCTTATGCCTATATTCTCATATTTCTGTCACTGTGTAAAATTACTAACTGCAGGTAGCATGCATAGATCCTGTTAAGAAATGTTAAACTATTTTCAGTACATTTATGAAAAAATAAATCATTTCATGCAAAACTATAATTTGTTCTTTCAATTTCAAATAAGTCATTAACAATTTGTTATGGTTCCTTTCAAAATGCAGGTAACATCTAGACTACATAGTATTTTTACATGCTACTCAGTTGGGAGGACAACATAGCCAATATGTCCCCAAATTCTCATTGTGGCCCTACTTACCACTAACTTCAGTAAGGGGTTATTCCCTTTCTGGGTTCCAGTTCCCATTTCTGAAACTATTTCAGTCCTCACACAATAGTAAATATCAGAACTAAATAGTATACATCAGGATTGTAAACAATCCAGAATTCTCACAACTTCCTTTTACTTTGAGAAAAGCTGCATGTGGCACTCAGTGCCATGGTTTGGCTGCAAAGGTGCTGTTAGGTCATGGGTTGGACTCAATGATCTCAAAGGTCTTTTCCAACCTGATTGATTCTGTGACTCTGTGATGCTGCAAGGCTTGCTGTGACTAGACTTAGACTGGTTAGCAATGCAAGAATTGCATCAGGCCAAGTTTTAATGCCCCAATGGATTACAAGTAGCCAAACTTGTGTAATATCAGTGCAGTGATATTTCTAATATTATGATTAACACATATGGCACTGTTATATATACTAGCAGAAAACAAGAGTGAGGAAAAAATGAGAAAAAGCCAATTTTGTAATAATAGAAATGATTGCTATAAAAATCCTATTGAAGGCAAAATGTAAACTAATTTTCATAATGAAAATATGTCTTTATTTTTATAATGTGATCTTTCACATGAAGAGAAATTTTAGAGAATGCAGCTATGAATTTAGGTATGATACAGAAAATAAAAGTAGGATTGTAATAAAAACCTATAAAATATTAAGTGAACCACAGATGGCATTCATCTTATTTCAGGAGCAGCAGAATAACCAATAAAATTCCAACATAGATGAAAATAAATGTAACTTTTATTATAAAATAGATACTTTCCATGCAGTTCTTACTGTTTAAAAAACTAATATCTCAGTAACATTTAGAGAACAATTATGTTTATGCACAGCTACATAACTTATTAACTAAAAAATTTATGAGGTAAATCCAGCCTAGAAATCAAACTTTGAATGACAACATTAAAGGCAATATTCCTTTATTGGTAGTATTGAATTCCCTCCATGATCACCCAGCTCTCCCCAGGTGAGAAAAAGGTGGGTCTCAGGTTCAGGTACTCTGTGGCCTCATCACTCTTCACTGAAGTGCATGCTGTGGGTTTGGTGAAACCAATTAAGCTCAGAAAAGATTATGATTTCAGGACTCCCATTTTCCAGTTCAGGCCTTAGACAGCTAAATAGTTTATGAAAATATTTCTCCCTTCTCTTTGAGCCTTTTCCTTGTGTTTTCTAAAAGAGGAGAGTGGTCCAGCTGCCTGTACTCAAATGGTAATGGGACACAGACTAGGAAGAAAGTATTATACCATGAATCTCCATTTATCCATGGTGACTCTTTCAAGGTTTCTTGCCAGCACCTTACTCTAAGAAATTGGCAATATTTCCAATGCATTCCTTTTATTAGTATATTCTCTAGCTGGTTTATGCAGCATTCTGCTGTAAGTCCCATCATGCAAAGCCCACAAATTTCCTTACATGTTCTTCTCCAGCAATAGTTGCACTGATTGCAGCACAGTCCTGCACTACAAAGAAAGGCAGTTCTAATAAAACTGTGATGAAAACTGCCTAATCCATTTAATGAAGCCTACTCTG
The DNA here is from genome assembly GCF_012460135.2 of Molothrus ater. Taxonomy (NCBI): domain Eukaryota; kingdom Metazoa; phylum Chordata; class Aves; order Passeriformes; family Icteridae; genus Molothrus; species Molothrus ater. The sequence continues at coordinate 81,478,488 of NC_050480.2, forward strand.
AAGGGAAAGAAGATTTAGCCAGTAGAGTTAAGGTAACTAGCTCAGGAGCATAAACCAGCAAGAGGAGCAGGCTGGAGGCAGCAGCCTCTTCAGTGCCATTGCTACAGAGAATGACTGATGCTCTGGCCTAGGCATGAGTTACAGCTTCTAAGCCAGGTCCAGATGAGTTCATTGGCCATGTCCTAGCTCCATGTCACCAGACATGTAATCTGAAAAATGCATGTGCACCTTGCTCTGGTTGCCTTATGAAAGGGGACTGAACAGGCTTGGTTTAGAGGACACCCAGATGATCAATGCACACAATGTATCCACTATTTAGATGCAGCATCTCAAGTGCAACTCTTCAAAATAAGCAAAGAAACTACAATAAATAATTTTTAATTTAATTCCAATATGTGGGCTCCCAAATAGATTTGATTTCTTTATTCCTAGTGTCTAAATCTCTGAGTTTATGCCAGAGGTCTTTTCTATAAATCCCATGATATCTGTAGGAAATCAGGAGACCAGAAATCTAGAAACTTTATAATCGGTGTATTTTACTCATGACTTCCTTACAAGCTTAACAAGAAATTTAAAAGTGGAGTGGTTTTTCCTTTAGCCTGAAATATCCCCAATGAATGAAATAAATTTTTTTTATCTTCTAAACATGAATATTAAATCACTTTTTTAGCAGAGGTCAGAGAAGTAATAAATTAACCATGAGGAAACTAAGCACTATGAGAATTTGGTGATGAGGATAAATGCAAAAATCATATGAAAAATACACTCAGTTATTTTCAGATTTAAAGCATGTAGATATGTTTTCTGTCTATGTTTTATTTACTTAAAATGCAAATAATTAAATCCACGTAATCTGAATTCAAGCATAAATTGCAACAGATTCATTTTGTTGCCAGCTATTTTTGCAATATTCCATAGCTCTGACAATGTATTTTTTTATAGAATACCTGAAACGTACCCTAGCCACATCTTTAAAAAGCATATTTAAAATTCATTTTTAACTACCTCTCACCTTTTTTAACTTAGGTCCTCTGGAAATTGCATGTAATAATCCTAAAAGGGAAACTTTAAATAATTAAAATTATAAGTAATTTCTGGAACATTCTCCTCTTTCAGTAATTATAAGTAATTGTAGAATGGATCAAGACTGGCCCAGGGGAGTAAGACTTGGGAGTGTTTGTGGGCAAAAATTCAACATGACCTGGCAGTGTGCCCTTGCAGCCCAGGAGGCCAGTTGTATCCTGGGCTGCATCCAGAGCAGTGTGGGCACCAAGATGAGGGAGGGGATTCTGCCCCTCTGCTCTGCTGAGACCCAACCTGCAGGGCTGCATCCAGCTCTGGGGTCCCCAGCACAGGAAGGACATGGACCTGGTGGAGTGAGTCTGGAGGAGAGAGAGTTGATCACAGGGCTGGAGCACCTCTGGTAAGAAGATGGGCTGAGAGAATTGGGGCTGCTCAGCCTAGAGAGGAGAGGGCTTGGAGGAAACTTTAGATCACCTTCCAACACCTAAAGAGATTACAAGAGAGATGGAGACAGACTTTTCACAGGGTCTGTAGTGATAGAACAAGGGGGAATGGCCTTTAAGTGAAAGAGGGTAGATTTAGATTAGATAGGAGGAAGAAATTCTTTACTGTGAGGGTAGTGAAGAAAAGGTTGCCAAGAGAGGCTGTAGACTCTCCATCCTTGAGAGTGAGCAAGGTCAGACTGGAGAGGACTCTGTGCAACCTGGTCTAGTGGAAGATGTCCGTACCTACATCAGGGCCTTGGAACCAGAGGACCTTTAGGGGCCCTTCTAACCCAAACTGTTCTATGATTCTATTATTCTAATTTGATAATTTTGAATGCCAAGTGTTAGAATGAAAGTCCATTCTCTTTTTTACTAATTTTAAATAAAAGTAACAGTGCTAATAAAGTCTTCCTTCTGATGCCTAAAGAGGCTACCTAGAACAGAGGCTAGACAGTGTTAAAGGAATAAAGTAGGCATTTATTAAAAAGGCCTTCAAAGGATACACCTTGGGCAGTACAAGAGTATGGCCAAGGCTACACCCAAGAGGGATGACTGGTCACTAGTTTTCATACTTTTATAAGTTCTGGTCCATTTACATATTGGGTTAATTGTCCAGTTACAGCTTCAGGTTATGCAGTCCCATCCTCCCAGTTTGCTCTCCTCAATTCTCTCCTTTTTATGTTTTTTGGGCCTGCAGCTGCAGTGGTGTCCTTGGTTCTTAGGCTGGAAAATGATTGTTTTGTCTAACTAAACTGTGAGGAGAACTTTGTAACTTTATATGAAGTTCAGAGTTATATACTAATGCAGTACAGAATCTGGAAAATATGGAAGCTAAAACTTAAGGCATCACTTCCACCTACTGAAGAGATTCAACGAGGTGAAAGCATTTATAACATCACAAGATATTATATTAACATGGAACTTAAATTTTGGATGCACTTTAATGGTTTCCCTTCTATATGAGCTATTGCCCCCTGCAAATGGCATTTACCAAATAATTTCTAAGTGATTGGTTTATAAAGTTAAAAAGATAGACCTTCAATTAGAACCCTAAATCCTTCTCATTTAAATCTGAATTATAATTGAGTATTGTAAAGTTGATGCAGTTACTATAGGCAGCTGTACACATTTTGTCTCATTTTTTTCCATATACCATAATTTTTTTAAGTAAAAGTTTTCCCACAAAAAACAGCATAATTTTACCCAAGTAGTGGCAATATAATACATGTCATCATGAAGAAACTATTGCCTTTTACAGTCAAATTTTGAAGAAATCATAAAAATTTCAATTAAATCAGCAGGGTGTCTTCTGAAGTACATAGGCACTGCTGTGAAACATTTTCTTAAAGTATTTAGGCACTGGCAAATGGTGTGAAACCATCAAGTCACTTGATTTAGAAAGACTTCCAGGTGGTAGTAATTTCTGCCTAGCGTAAGTCTTGTCCAAGTTCACATTCCTTATGTACAAGTAAGAGGCTGAAGTCCTACAGAGCAAACTGCTTTGAATTACCAATGTTCAATAATTATGTGAATTCATTTCATAAACTCATCAACTAGACATCAGTTTTAAAATACACTCAAATGATACTTAACACAGTCAAATAGAATACTGTTATAATAAAATCAAGTTATTTATGCATTTGTTCTAAGACCAAAGGAATAAAATTATCTTATGAATTGTTTTAAATCTAACTCTAAGCAATATAAATCATTATGGTTTTATTTATTCAAGTAAGTACTAACAAATAGATAATTATATTTGTGCGGTCCATTTTTAGTACCACAGATATCTCTGTTTAATTTTTTTAGTTCTCATATTTTCTGTGAAATTAATTTTTTGGCAATCTGTTCTTGGAAGAATATATGATATTGTGCTAGGATCATGAATTGCTGATGGAGGTACATTAAGAAAGACTGGGAAGATTCATAGAAAAATGAACACCTAGTTTGTAATTTTTCAATTAATTCAAGCAGTTCAAAAATTTAGAAATTTATTTGTTAGATGATTCACTATTTGCAATATATGGCAAATTGCAATATAGATAAAAGATTACTGTAAAAAAAAAACTTGACTTTCCAAAGAAAAAATATTAGGAGAGCTAAAAAGAATTATTACTCACAAATGGAAGTTTAGTAGGCTGAGCAAAAATGCCAAACACATCAAATTAAAAATGCAATCAAACTATAAAGGTAAAACACATGCCAACCCACAAAGGTATCTGCTTTCAGAAAGAGTGAAAGCAGTTACAATGTTGTGCCAAATCACACTATAGAAGCAATGACACCTCATGCACGTAATAAAAATAATATTGCAAAAGGTAAAAGCATGTTGCTGTTCATAAAATAAAAATACTGGCTGGAAAAAGCTTTCAAACAGAAAGGTATTGGTAAGTCAGAATGTGAGTTCATCAATACATCATAATTGTAAGTCTTAATCTTTTCAGAAACTAATGTAATAGACTATATCAATAGTAAATATAATATCCAAAATAAGTGCTTTTGAAAAACACCTTGATAGGCCAGCTTGAAACCTCCTGTGTAATGACCTACCAAGACCACAACTAAGTGCAACCCTGTCTGATCCAAGAAATCTGACATCTTTATTAGATTCATTCCTGTTTGACTGGTATCACATATTTTCCTTCATTTGGACTTTCAAGCTGGATCTATCACCGTTGGCAGTCTGATGCACAACTTGTGAAAGTGGATCATTCAGTCTGTCTCCAAATCTGTTTTAGCTCCCATCACAAGTGGATGTGTAGATATCCAATATGGGTATGCAATATGACAGCAAGGATAGAGACCACAGGAAAACTTCTAAAATGAGGAAGCTGAGTAAAATAACCATCAGATTAATTCTGACTAATGAAAAAATCCAGATTCAATAAATAATGTAGCATGACAGGCAGACAAGTTAATCACTGCGTCATAAGAAATGCTATGAACCTTGACTACTTAGACAGAATGCTGTCATTTGTAAGGATGCATCTAATCACAGAAGATCCATCTTCTTTCAGCTCTCAGAGCCATCAAACATCCAAGCCACGATATGAATAGAGCTGAGATTTCAGCTCATTGAGTATTGAAACCAGTTCATATAATAAAACTAAAAAATCACTGTCTTCAAAGGTAGGACAAGTTTCTGTTGATTCTAATGGCTGCAATCTGGGATTAAAGGGCTGTAGTATACTTTGTAAGGATTCCCAGTGCTTGCTTTAACTCCCAATTTCTCCTTCAGTGTAGAGAGTTGAAGGGAAACATCTGACAGAAACATGATAAGAATAAGCCTCTTGAAATCCCACATATGTAAGCTAATTTCTTGTAAGACATTGTTTTGAAAATCATGCAGATTTCTAAAATACAGAATGGGACTCCATGTTTGATCTTTCCATATCCAGCAAGTAACTGTTGTACAACATGCTTCCTGTAAAATCAGTTCTAGAAACTTCCTCCAGAACAAGATCTTTTTGATCCACTCATCTGGTGGACTTGCAATAGTCTGGAGTCCATCTGTGGGGGACAAAAATACCACAATAAGAGGCAAAGAGGATTTTGAAAGTGTACAATGCTTGTAACAGGTTGTTCTCGCCCAGAAGAGCTATGAAGAAATTCCAGAAGTTGCCTACAATCACAAACACAGGTTTCAGCTGTCTAACCACTGTGCCCAGTGCACTTTCAGGTGCCTGTGGAATCTGAGCCACAGAACTGGTGGGCTGCATGACTTCTGGAGCAGCAGCTGAAGTCAGGTAGCATAAACCAGAGGATTTCAACCAGCAGAGGAGGTCTATACAAATCTCATCTCAGATATCTATACTGTCAGCAATACCAAACTGTTCTGATAAAATATTCAAGATGTGGAAAGATGTCTTAGTAGCGAAGAAATAAATGCAAAAGTTTTACACAACAGTAAACAGGGGAAAACAGCTTGGTTCAGCCAGCTGACTGAGGGGAACTGAAAGGGAAGCATATACTATGCCTCATTTATAGTAGCATTAGCCTCTAGAATTGGAAAAGAATTGGAAAAATGCTCTGGGAATGTTTGAACATCATTCTCCAATGCCTGTGTACAAGGAAATTATGACAAGAAAAGTGGAGGTACTAAAACTGCTTCCATCTAAGAGGGAATTCTGGATGGCTGACAAAAGGCACCTTGAGGAAATGTCTTAGCTTGACCACAAACTCAACATGAGCCACAGAAACTATCACTGTGACCCAGCTGTGATGTTAAAAATAAATGATGGGACCTGAGATGCTTCTTTTTTACACTACATGTGTAACATATGGAAGAGATGAAGAAGAAATATGTCTCCACAGCTAAAAGCTCCAAAAATCTCCCTTATGTACTTTCTCTCAAAAGAGAAATAAACTGTCTGAGACATACAGAGGTTAGTGTAACACAAGCATTGGTGGTTTTTTTTAATGTTTCGCAAAACTGTGGTTCAAAAAAATGAAAGGAATATGTTAACAGGGTTGTAAAAATCAGGTTCCTAACTAAAGAATTAATTTAACAGGCAAGCCTACTCAGGCTATAAGGCCTTCAACGGCAGGTTGTGTGGAAAGCAAGAGAGAGGGGGCACCATATTTAAAGAATAAAATATGCCGAAATTGTAAAAGAGTCTCTGCAAATGGGAAAGTAAAATTTTCTGTGATAGTGTACTGGTTTATAGTCTGCAAATCTGAACTCTTGAAATATGTTATCAATATGAAAGCAAAAATCCTAATAACTTCTCAAGAAACATAGGCCCTGAGAGATTTATGGCAAAATGATGTAACAAATTTCAGTGTAATGTTATGTTTTGTTTGTAGCTTTTAGAAACATTGCTGCTGCCACATAAGCACTTTCAACATAGGGATAGATCTGAGGAAAACAGTTGCTTAGAAAGATTGAATCATTAAGTCATGCTAAGTTAAAAAAAGTGAGAATAACATTTTTTGTCCTCCCTTCAAGATTTTTGTATTATAAAGGCTTTCCCAAAGACTCTCTAAAGTGTAAAGATTCTGATAATTTAATAATTAGAGGAAGGATGCTAAACATAAAGGAAAATATATTTTATTATGTCTGACTTACATTGAGCATTTCACAAAAGAAATAAATTTCCATTAACATCCTGGAAAATTAAGAGCTTTATCTAAATGGGTAGAACCCTTCTATTTAATTTCATTTTATTTCTCTGGTGATACACTACAAGCTCACCAAGTGGCTTACTCCACTTTTTATTTACAAACTGAACAAGATCAAAACCAAAAAATAACAACGAATAATTGATTCAAGGAGAAAGCTGGCTGAACTTAAATCATCTATCTATTCAAACATAATTTTAAATTTCAATAGTTCATTTTAAATCCTATTGTGTTTCATCAAATTCTAAAAAATATTAAAAAATGTGGGGTCATATCCTTAATGCCTGTCTGACATAACAGATGAGTCAGCAGTGAAATACATTGTCCTCCAGACTTCATCTACATTCTTTTTGTTTATTCAACAAAGTTATCATGATTCCTAACAGAAGCAAGGTAAGTTCATGAAAACAGTTAGCAAGACAATAGTTTTGTGCATTGCAGTCCATATTAGGTGTTGTGTCCAGCTCTGGGCTCCTCAGTCCAGCAGAGGTGTGGGCTTACTGGAGCGAGGCCACAAAGACAAGGAGGGCCTTGGAGCATATACTGGATTATCAGGAGAAGCCAGGATACTGTGTGTGGAGATGGGAAGGCTCAGGGGGATCTTACCAATGTATATGGATTCCTGACACCAGTGAGTAAATAAACAGACTCTTTGCAGTAGTGTCTGGCTACAGGACAATGGGTACAAACTGAAAGATTGGAAAATTCACTTAAGCATAAGAAAAAGCCTTTTTACAATGAAGTTGGTCAAACTCTGGTACTGGTTGCCCAGAGAGATTGCAACATCTCCATGCTTGGAGATATTCAGAACCTGACTGGGTATGGTGCTGGGCAACCTGCTCTTGTTGCCCTGCCTGTGAGCAGGGGTTTGGATGACCCCCATAAGTGTCCTCCATTTTTAACAGTTCTGATTTTATGTGATTTTGTATCAATGACAAATTCTCAGAACTCATTTCTTCTCTTCTTCCTTCTTTCTTTCCCTTTCAACATACACTGTCCTCCCAAATACAAATTAAACTAAATCAATAGAAAAATACTTGGATTTTTTTCATACTCTGTGTCAGATTCTGCAATCTCCTTTCCAAAGGCTGTGTTTTCTAATTAAAAACTAAATAATTATGGTAAGTCACCTTCCTCAGCCCCTAGCATTACATATCCGTTTTCCTTGAAACTCCTCTTCCCATTACTTCCTTCTGCCTATTACTTCCTATTACTTCCTTAAAACTCCTTTTCTTCCCACAAGTGTAAGTTTCTTTTGGACATTCTGAAGATTATCCATAACTCACAACCCATTCAAACATTTAAATACTTCCTTCCGTCTCCTACATCACTAATGACACTAATTTTAATACCTAATTTTCAGACATTTTCATTAATTTTCATTCATTAAGTCTTTTCTCTGTTTTGATGTTGAAGGTCAACTGAGAAGGACATATGTAAAAAGTAACTGGTCTTCTACTATGAGTCCAGCATTTTGAAGCAGATTTCCTTGTCTTGTAATATGAAGAAGGGATTGAACAGAAAACAGCATCTATAAATTAACAGCCAAAAACTACCTGTTTTTAAAAGTGATTTTTTTAGTCTAGGCTTAAGTCAGCCATTTCACTCTGATAGTGCTGCAAACCTGCTCTAAATTGCTTTAGAAAATACCTTCTGTCCTCTTCCATGACAGAGTAACTTCTAATAAATTGTCTATGTATATCATAGACAAAAAGAAAGCTGAAGCATCTTCTGTGTAACATAAGGAATCTAACTCTATTTAGATCTCATAAAAAGTGATTCATAATTTACCAATTTTCTATATGTACTATTGGGATCTAAATGCTTTATACTGAGAAGGTGTCTTCCCTCCTTTTCTTTTTTATAATATGGAATATTATAATGTACTTTGCTGTTCTAAGACCAAGAAGATGTATTTTAATGATCTGTTTATCTTACAAATTGCAAAATATAACTTTCTGTGTAGGTAAATACTATGTCAAGAAAAACGCTTTCCAGGAACATGTGTTCTTTTTTACTTTTTTTTTTTTTTTTTTTTTTTTTTTTTCCCAATAAATAAATAAAGCTGCCTGGGGCAAGTCCTAGCACTCCTACCACAGTGTGTCAAGTTCCAGCCAAGAGCAAATATTTATGTCTGCATGCCACATTAAAACATCTTGAAGCAATAAAGCTGCATTTAGAAGAGGTTTGGGGCCATCTAGTGGAACTGAAGTCAAGCAAACCCTGGGGATCGTGGACATGAAATGCAGTCAGTTTGGCAGCAAAGAGAGAGACTTCATTATTAGCAGTTTTTTTCCTCAAATACATCATGAAACTTGGCACAACTGTTGTTATTCAAGTTTAAGAAACAAAAAAATGCTTTAAAAAGAACTTAAAATTAACGCAAAAGTTCAAACCTGCAGGATGGTCTGAGGGTTGATGTAGAAACAACATCCCCAGAAATATATAAATCCAGGGTTACCAGGAAAGTGCACAGCATAGCGTAAGGCATGGCAGCTGCAGGAATTAACTAAAAGACCTAAATTATTTCATTTATCTTCAAATTCTGTTGTTTAATTTGCCAATGGTAGATATACAATGGTCAAGAATAATTCAATTTAATAATTATACACTTCCTTTCCTTGAAGAAGCAATTCACATCACATGTCAGACATATTCTTCAGTTTATACTTTTTTAATTGGCTCTTGATTTTAACATTGGAATCATGTGTGATTGCTTGATTACAGAAATGTTAAATCTTTCAACATTAGCCTTATGGCAAAATTTCCTTCATCACATCTGCATGCAGAGTGTTACCTTGGCTTTGTATTTATTTCTGCACGTGATTTAAACATTACTTGCCTTAGTGCACAAACCTTTCCATAGAATTTATCATGATTATTTCAGCTATCTCATCAATAGAGTTTCAGATAAGATCATACAAATTTTGGGAGTTATCAAGGTACCCATCTGCAGAGAGAATACACTCCATCAGCATTGTCTTCAAAGATAGAATAAATGCTACAGTTTTCAGAGTCCAAGTCCATTGTTTTTCAGTTAATGATGAAAACATATTTGGTGTTCCTTCACTTAATAGAGAAGTTTTTAGGTGGAGATAATAGAAGAGGTCATGAAAACCACATTAGTTATAGAATAACACTGCAAAATCTGCAGAGATTTTTGATGTCTCTGTATTTGTAACTTGCTAGAGCTACCTAAATGTACACAATTGTCACAACAATGGCTTGAATTACTAGGATCTAAGTTGAAATCAAATTAGATGTTAGATAAGCAACTTTTATAAACTTCTACTAATAGTCCTTTCCCTGGTTATATCATTTTGAATGTTCATCACTTTATACAATATTTTCTCCTTTAAATAAGTCTTAACATGAAGGATTGGAAAACAATCTTTTCTTCTTCCAAACACTCTCCTTCTTGCACAGTTGAACTGTTACTGTCTTTCTGCATGGGAAGCATCACAGCTGCAAAGAAGGTGGCTTTGCTTGAATTTTATATGCATTACTTGAATAAGAGGCCTGCTGTTCAGGGCCATAGTCATAATAAGCCCCTTTGTACACCCAGGCAGGGTGACAAAAGACATGTGGAAGATAAATATGAATTATTTTTCTGTTTTATTATTAAAATAATGTTATAATATATAATACCATTACATAATATCAGAAAATTATAGGAAATTAGGTTTCATTAGCAGTTCACAGAATTAATTTCTCAAATTGTCTATTTGTAACACTGCTGATTTAGAAAACTCTGTGGTGCTTTGTGATTATGAGATTTTTTTCTAAATAACCCTTGGATTAAAGGTCCTTTCATGTTATCTATGATGCTTAAACATTGTATTTTAGAAGTTTCCTAAATATTATATAATGGTTTTTCTTTAAATTTCACTAACATAATATAACCATGCATTGCAGATGCATATCATCACTCTCAACTTATTTCCTTCCTTAAGAATACTTTGGAAAAATTAAACCTACTCTCATACCATACTAATTTAACTTTAATTCATGGTGTCTGAATCAAGAAATTGACCATTCCAAATCCCACCTGGTTAACCAGAGTTTCACAACAAACATTTAGTCTGTACTGGACCTAGACATTTGGAAATTTGTATATATTAGAGTAGAAAACTTAAAACCAAGAAAACAGTCTGATTTATAACATATTTACTTGATATTATGTGACTTATTACAGATAAATTGCCATCTGGAAGGCCCACAGAAAGTACTGTGAATTATTGATTTAATCTGCAGAAAAATAAATCATACATCATTAGCTGATGCAAGATGTTTAAAATATTTTCTTCTCAGAAGCATTCCTTAAATATAAACACTAGTCCCATTGTCAAATACTATCTTTGTTCAATGCAATATGTTACTTGTCAGTATTTTGGAAAATCTGTCATACTTGAGGAATTCCAAGGCTTTCACTGTTACATGTCTTCTATCCTCAAAAACCTGTGTCATATTCTTTCACCGTTTGTCCAAAAGACTTTTCTGTTTGGAAGTAGCTGACACAATTTAATCAACCAGAGAACTCACTGTCAAGTGGCCTGATTCACTCTCTCCCCTGAGAAAATAAGCTGCCACCACAGCTTTTCCACTATCTGCTAAGCCAAGAAGTGAAAAATTGAGGTTTGGAATTAAAAAGGATTTCCCACACAGGAGTTCAAACTGGAGAAAAAAAAGCTGTTAAATATTTATAGTGATAGTCAAGTAACTCTAAAACCTGCTTTCCTCACCTACTAAAAAGACATTGCAGGCACCATTTTGCTTTAATTTATACTATATAAAACCCTGGTATCATTAACAATACTGCAGTGATTGTAAACCTCTACACAACTTCAATCTGTTCATTCAAATAAATTTGTGTTTATTGATGAGGGCCCAGTAGAAACAAAGATAAGCTGCTAGTGTAATGGCAAGGGTAGGAAAACATAAATCCTCTCCAGCAAAAGTCCGTGCTTAGATGCAAAAGCTGCGAGTGTTCCATGGGAAAAATGTGAATAATGAATAATGAGACACAGTTCTATACTGGTGGGATTCTATCTGCAAATGTATAAGGCAAGGAATTTGTAAGCCATAAAAATCTATGTTCTCTCTTTCAACACCCACATTGTCTTTAGCCTGGATTCAACCTCACTAGAGTATCTATACAAACAACCAGGGACAGGATGCCACAAAGCACAGTACTCTGTGTTCATATCCATGCCTAAACACTCATCAGGGGATACTCAATTGTCCTTACTGGAACTGTGAATCTCAAAACAAGGACTCAGAATTCAAACTGTAGAAATTTATCAAAGTCCTTTCCCTTTTAACAGTTATGAATTCAATCCTGTTTGCCTTTAGTGCCATATGGGGGAATGAGAAGATCCTGTTCAGCATGACAATGGCAACCTCTGACTGGCTAAGCCTGCCCAAAGGAGCTCTGTATGTGGTGCAATCCAAATCACATTGAGTGAGGCAACACTGGACTCAAAATCATATATTCAGTGAGATGGGAATATCCATATCCAGTCATTTGGACTCTGCCTTCTCTTTAGAGGGAGAAAACAGAAGAAACAAAGATTAGAGTCATTGTACATAGGTTGGCCTTGATGACCTCAAAGGTCTTTTCCAACCTAGTTAATTCCATGATGTATGAAACAGATTTACTCTGCATGTGCACACAGGACTCAGGGCTCCCCACAGTCTTAAAATAATCCATCATTTGGTTTGCTTAAATTTCCACTTGAACCACTTTGGTTATATTTGTAGGATATAAATGGGACTTCAGTAGCACCAGTGTTCCATATTGTCTGTTATGTCCCTGTCTGTAACAAGCTCTTATAATGAGCAATACAGCAGAGGTGTCACAATGCAAGTGTACATGTGCTAGGTCAAACTGCCAAACATGACTACAAAAGGATATATAGTTTAACATTGTACTATCTGTATCAATACTGTCATAATATCTCCCTGTAATCCATACTAGATGAATTACACATAACTAGCACTTAACTGTTTGAAAAACAGTTAGAAAAATGGGCTATTATTCTGTGTGATGAAGTCATAGAGATTTAGGCTTATGACTTATAGTACTTACATTCTAATTTTGAATGTTTCTTATCCTCTGTAGCAGTTCAAATAAGCTAACTTAACACCTATGTGATTTGGTCCGGCTCTGACTCCACATAGGCCAAAAAATGAGCAAATCTTACTTATCTTGCATCAGTTGCAGCTGGGATGAAAACCCTACAAGATCAGAGAAGAAAGAACAACTCTTTTTTTTCAGTGTGGGTGGTCAAACATTGGCTGGTTGCCCAGACAGATCGCAGTCTCCATCCATTGGATACATTTAGAACCTAAATGGACAGGGCACTGAGCAACCTGCTTCAGTTGTCCCCTCAGTCAGTAGGGGTTTGGTCTGGATGACCCCCAGAGGTCGCCTCCAATCTCAACAATGTCATGATGCTGTGATTAATCACTAAATGTTATCTATAGTTTACACTCCCTGAACTTCTATTTTTACACTCTACAGCAAAGAATGTAAGAGAGTAATAATTACTCTTAATTCCTGAAAATATTTATTGCCAGTCAACTGATGTTTAAATAGTTGCACAGTAAGGACAAAGGAAAGTTAGGACAGAGTAACATTATCTTTGTATCCAAAATTTTACATAACAAATCTCAGGTAAATTAATATTATTATCATATCATAGTCTTCCCTGAAATAGCATACATTAACAGTTAAACATAAATTATACAAGCATAAAGTAATGAATGGGTATTTTTTCATAGTAATTTAAACAGGCAGTATTCATAATTAAACACTTACTATAATTTCTTTCTTTTTCCCCTCAGGCTTTTTAATTCCTATTTCAATGTAACTGTAGAGGAAAAAGAAGACATAGTAGATAAAGTATGTTCATTTGTATTCAAATTAAATAGACAATCTAAAAATACTTTGGCCTCACTTTGAAATCCTTATCTAAGGATTGAGGGGGGAAAAAAGAAAAAAAGGACATGGGTAGCATCACTTCAATTTACCAGAACTAGAAACTAAAGGTAACACATTGTGACCACCACAGAGTCTAAATCCCATCAGGCACAGGCCTCCACAGATTTGAGGCTTTAAGCCACTTCCAGAGGGCTGCTCAGAAATCCCACTCTGCCATGAATTGCCTGCAGATAGCCAACAAGAGATACAAGCCACGTGTAACATTACAAAACACAGCTGCACACACTAATTTACTAAGACAGGAGAGAGAATGCCCTCTGCCAGCTGCCAGCCCTGAGCCTGAACTCTCCCTGCAGACTGCTGTGCATCTCCTCATGGCTGCAGCTACTGACAGCACCACCAACTCCAACACAGCAGCACAATGACTAACACACTTGTACTCAATCAGGGTGGTTTAAGTTCTAGTCTACAGTCATTTTCTTGATGTCTACTCTGATACATTGTATTTATGGGTATATGTAAGTATACAGAGTGGGAGTTTCGTGGCCAGATTTATTCGGTTCCAGAAGAGATTTCTGTAAATGGTCAATTAAAATATGGTTTTTGGAAAAGGTTTTGCTGTCTGAAGAGGGTGATCCAAGGAGATATTATGTGTATAACAGAAGACAAGCACCATTATATATATATGCCAGACTTCTTTTTCAATGAAATCTGACCAAAATTTCTGTGCAATTTCTGAGCTAAGCAACAGCTCATGCTGGATATCTAAACTAGTTAAACTAATTTTATTCAAGTTGAGATCTGCCAGCTAGCTAATCTTGTTCATGAACAAAAAGAATTCCTTAATTTCACAGGGAAGTGATTGATTGCGTACAAATGTGGCTTATTGGTTATTCGGAATGTGAATTCAAATTACTGAATTCTGTTTTGCAGCAGTCCATTAGGTCTATCACTGCTCAAAAAAAAAAAAAAAGGAGAAAAGGCCACTGGATGTTTTTTTGCTCCTGCTCCAGTTTCCCTAACACAGTAGCAGCAAAGCATGCCTGAAGATTATGAGTCTCTTGACTATTTCTGCTGTACTCTGAAGTTCTTCAGAGCAACAGTAAAACTGAATAAATCTTACTGTTTTGACTTGCTTGACAAAACAGAGACCTAAGAGAGTCATCTGGAACATTTGGGAAGATTATTCATTATTTGCACAGAATTTCAGGATAAAAATCCTAAAAGCTCTTGCTAGAATTCAGTGCCTGCTGTGAGCACCATTACTCTCACTGGTGAAAAAAACCACAGTTTTTTCTTGCTGCTACTGACAGCCCTGTTGTTGCCTCCTCAGAGCAGGAACAGCTGAACTCTGTTACAGCACCCCACATGAGAGCAGACAGTTCTAAGATCAGCTCTGAAAAGCTTTGCAGGGTGACAAATTAATTACTGTATTAAAAAAAGAAAAAACCCCTTTGATTGTCACTATTTTCCAGAGGAGAAACTTGGCTGAATGAAACCTAGGTGTCTTCTCAAGCAGGCAATTTGCCTTTCCAGAGTAACACATGGTAGGGAAGAGTATTTCCATTCCTCCTCCTCTTGCCTTTCCTTTTTGCACTTTCAAGCAGATTTTATTTGGTCCACACTAATTCATAATGACAAATGAACAATATTGCCTGGCAATACCAAGGCAGTTCATAAACTCCCAGACCAGGGCTGTCCATCCACAGAGACAGCTTAACTGGTCCAGGACAAAGGCCTCAGAAGAGCAGTACCTGGCAGGCTTCATGAAGGTTTTCCCCCACCCCACCCCTCATCCCAAACCCTGATGGACCCTTATGACCCCAGCAAGCCCAGGCTGGGGACCAGACAGCCCCAGAACCCTCGAGGTTCAGCTGAGGCAGTCAGGAGCCAGACAGTGCCCTCCTGCTGCCCATCCCTCCTGCTCTGCCCCAGGGAGCTGGACATGTTGGGTGGCTTGCATGTGTGCTCTGCACACAGATCTACCTTTGTGGGTCTCCACAAAGGTGGTGGGAATCCTAAAACCTGCTGGGGTTAATTATTGAACATGTCAAATTTCCTGAATAGCACCAGGTTCTGGGGTGGATGTTACAGAGCACTTTGCAGTGATCAGAAAATAAGCTTTTAAAGTTGATAAGACCTCCCTGAAACATGAGGCTTTTGTTTCTCTGCATGAGTCATTCCTTTCTGCTATTCTGTGTTTCTGTTTCACAGCTTTTTCCCTAGCAGATGCTGAAGTGCCTATGGAGTGCTGAGGAGGGCAGCCAGCTTCCTGGAGCAGCAGAGACAGTGAAGATCCAAGGAGTTCAGCTGGGCATTGTGTGGAGATGCCTTTCCCTTCCCTTTCATCACAAGTTTAGAATGTCACTCGTGATGAGCTTCTTATTTTATCTAGATTTCCTCAACAATTTTACTCCTTTCCAATACAACAGCCAGAACAGAAAAGGGTTCTAAGGACCAAAAGTCTTTACATGAAAGACAATATCTAAAAAAGTGTCATTTGGATTAGTAAAGCAAACAGTGACTTACAAAGTTTGTCCTTACACAAACAAAAATGTTATTCTTATTTTATAATCAGTGAAGAAGAATATAATTAAATACAAACACAGAAAACAGAAATGCAATAAACCAAAAGAAATACCTTTAATGATAGTATTATTCACTGCATCACAGACACAAACAGTAGCATGCAGCAGAAAGGAACAGAAGAACAGCTATGAAAATCAGGTCATTTCTGGCATGAGATACTAAATATCTGCCATTATTGGGAAGAAATAAAAGTTCTAATGCTAACCTGGTTCTGAAGACGTGGAATCAAATATTGTATTTTCTACAGACTTCTTGTTTACTGTCCCTATACCACCTTGTTTCTGTCTTATTCCTCTGGACAAAATAAATATTCTGGCACATACCTGTCACACAAAGTATTTTGAGCAGAAATATGTTATACAAAAGGGCCAATTTACTACTTTAATATTATATTGGTTTTGTTACATATTTACATAATCTGAATTTAGGATTTTTGTATAAATATTCTTATGTGTGTAAAAAAGCAAACTACAGGAATCATACTTCATGTCAGAATTCACACTGGTATATACATGCATAGAACAAATTAAACTAGATAACAAACCAGCATTATTCAGGATTAATTTTTATAATGTATAAAATGGCTAACTCTTCAGTGATTTTTTTTTTAATCTCCATATAATAAACAATTCACAATATACCTTAGTGGTCTTTAAATAGCCTGGTGCTATTTAAAATGCAAGTTTGGAAAACACAATGTCATATGTTGCATTGCATTTTACATCAAAATAAGTGAGCATCATTTTTTAAGGGGATGCTGATTCAAAATAGTGTAAACACGATAAGGAACTTGCATTCCATAGTTATCACACAACTAACGAGGGATACTGCATTTCACCTGAATGGTCAAACAGAAAAGTACACAGTAACATGGTGTATGAAGGTCTGTCTGAGGTATTTGTTCCAATGGAAAAAAAAATCTTAGCTAATTCTTTCAAAGCACCTGAGTTCTTTGGTTTTATATTTTCTTAACAATTAAGGTCCTTTTGCCAGATATGGGAGATAAGACAGGGAGTACAACGGAACTGATAAAGCAGCCTGATATCTTGGGCCTGATTGAGCAGATACCACGGGAGAGACACACACAACTGATCCCTGGTGTGCAAGTGACCAAGAGATGTGTTGTGAAACCTTTTAATGATTACCAAGTAACTGATGTCATAATGTATAGCCACTGGGAAACTTTACCAAAAATAGAATCCTATATATCAGTGTCATACAAGTAAACCCTATATAAACTCTTTGTATTCTCAATAAAACGGCTTCTGCTTCAGCTCAGTCATCCCCTCCCCTCTATCACTGATACCCAGGCACAAAACATCCCCTGGCAGTGAAGCTGGAGTAGATCTGCCAGGAAAGATGAAGATCTCAGAGGGAGCTGTGGAAAAAAGTATTGAAGGAAAACCACAGTGGTACCCAACACCTGCATGGGCCAGGCTGTGTTCAAACTGTTACATCTCAGCCATCAGAAGACAAAGAGGCACAGAGGCAGATTTGCCCTGCACTAACTCCACAGTTTTATTCTGAGGGTGGTACATTTGTTCTTATGGATGTAGCTCAGGAATCCTGTAAGGAAAATGGTTCTCTGTGTGGCTGCTGATTGCTGGCCTTGTATCCTATATGAAGGATTTTGCTTCCTATAGCCAAGAGATGTGATCTTCAAAACACTTATTAATGGCAAATGCTGCATAAAATATATGTGTTAAAAAGCAATGAAATCAGCTGCTCATTCTTCCCTCTTAATTCCCACTGCCATTTTGTCCTTGATAAGACATAGCTATTGCAACACTACTTTTATCCAAACATCAGATTTTAAGGAATTACTTACACCAACTATGAACTCTAAAATCCAATTCCTCCAAAATAACATATCTGTGGCCTTAACTACACAATGTAATGATCCAATAGCTCTTTCTCTGTGAAGTCTAGCAACTTTTCAGAAATTGCTCTTTTACCTTGTTTCAAAACTAATTTTTTTTGTTGCTTCAAACATGCTGTTGAATTGGTAAAAGAGAAACACAGTTTCCAGCAGAGAAAGGTTTAACTCACAAGGACAGATAATGCCAGGTGCTCCCAGCTGGGTAATGGATTAATCATACCTGTTAATGGAAAAAGATAGAGAATATGTGTTTTCTTTTGTTTGTAACCAAGATAAAGAGATATGCACAGTCTCTAAACTTAAAGGGAAGTAATATTTTTAGCACATGAAAGTTGGGCAACATTGAGAAATGCAGGTTGTGAAACAAAAATCAAATTATGTCTGCAAAGTATTCAAAAACCCCATAATATATCCCAATTTTCTTTTAAAGAATTTGTATGTAATTAAAATTTTCTGAAAATATTTATATTAGATTTATTTATTTATTGTTAGGGATAGCGTTCCAGAAAACCTCTAGACTAGGGAAAAGGGGAATGGGCGAACTTTCTTCACCTTGAGATGTGAAAGGAAAAGTTTAATTGAAAAATTCTTGAGACAAAAGTATGTGACTGTCTTAAAATGTAGATATGTGTGGTTTAAAACAGATTAAGTATTCATAGTAAGCATTAAAAAAAAAAAGAGGGGAAATGTCTTCATGGCAATCCTGATATGTGTATAGGAAAGAAGTTGAAGATTTGGTTGCTTTTATCTGGACTTTTGGACTAGTTTATTTTATTAAAATGATTGTTCTGAACATTCACACCAAAATGTAAATTTGAGTAATTAAATTGTTCAGTTGCAGACCTTCAGTCTGAATGCACCTGCATTTTCAGATAACCACTATGGCCACTGTCAACCTCAGGAAAAAATTCAAAGTTAATATATTTCAGTGCAAAGCAGGAAAAAAATTAGTATTTCCTGGCTCTAAGGACGATTTTAGAATAGACTTGTGCCACCATAACAAGTATCAGATATACATAAAACTCTTCACAGCCCAACGCAGATTAATTTTACCCACTGGTTGAACAGGAGAGTGTATAAAAGCTGAAGGTCTGCATTTTCAGTGGACCAAAAAAAAAATTTCTGCCTATATTTCTTTATCATTGCATTATGTGAAAAATAACATATATGTGAAAATTTTTACTTGGTATTTCTTTTAGATTTGGAACTTTTCAGAAATTTCCCCCCAGACACCAGAAAATAATGGATTTGACAGGATCAAAGCATTCTGAAGGGATATGCCAATTCAGTTGACACCCTTCAGGAAAACCTATTCGTTTGTGGTCTCTCTGCCCACTGCCCATCTCCTGGATGCTTGGCTGCTAAAGTCCTTTTTCCAGCCAGCTCCTGGCTGCTAAATCTCTTGAGCTCTGTGGGGTTTTTATAAGCAGTCTGGTTGGCAGAGTTCTCAGCCACCATCCAGGCTCACAAAGGAGCTCATAAGGTTTAGCAATTCCCTGGACAGCTGGAAATCAAGATAATACAACAAAAAGAACTCTCTGGAGCTACTGCCCTACTCTGCAGCCAACTGGCTCCACATGCCACAGACAACACCAAACATCCTACCTCAGCAGCTTCCCAAGCTCTCTGAGCTACGGGGGTAGCAAGTTCCTCCATAGCTCAGCTGTGCAGACATTCCCAGTAGGTTCCTTTCTCAGCCCTTCACCTTACTGGCAATACTGCTTCACAGAGGCTCTTTCACAAGATGGACAAAAATTCACTTTAATTTTACCTTTTTTGTCTTCTATAAATTATTTCTCATAATAATTGTTGTGCTCCTGAAATTTTGTCCTTGTGTTGGATTCGGCTTTAAACTGGAAAAAAAAAAATGGGTTTTGCAAGGGCCTGCCAGTCCTCTGGCCAACTGGAGGTTAGTTTTGATCTTGGTAATTGTGAAATTTCATTGTTTCTCTCATTTTATCACCTTGCAATTCTCAAAGGTTTGGCAACATTCCAAAATATACTTACCTGTTTTGCTTGTCCAAAGAATAAGAATGCCACTGAAACATTGTCATTATCAAAAATAAAAGGGGATGTTGGAGCAAGAACACAAATACTGTTCAAATAATTAGCACATCCTCTACTGAAGTTTGCTCACCACATTCGGCTTCATTTCATAGTCAAAGTGAGCAGTTGAGGAATGCAAGTTTAAAGCTCATAAATTTTCACTCCATCTACAATTTCAAAATCTTTATTGTCACATTGGTCATCATTTTTGTATCTTATTTGTTGTGGTTCTATTTCTAGAGTCCCATACTGTTGTTGTCAGATTTCTAAAGTCCATACCTCCTTGGTGTGT
This sequence comes from Molothrus ater, assembly GCF_012460135.2. Taxonomy (NCBI): domain Eukaryota; kingdom Metazoa; phylum Chordata; class Aves; order Passeriformes; family Icteridae; genus Molothrus; species Molothrus ater. The sequence goes on from NC_050480.2 coordinate 81,498,866, forward strand.
TCTTATGGCTGCAGATCTTCACAGCACAGACTCCATCTTCTGCATGTTGCTCTTTCTCAGTTCAGGGCTCCTCCAAGGCTCTCCTGGACTGGCTAACCCACCCCCTTTTATCCCAGTTATCTTCATTGGTCACAGCTGCAGCCCAATTAAGGACAACTGGGACCTTCCGGGGCAAAGCCTATATACAGATATTCAAGTACAATACATTTCCTCTACTATATTCCCCCTTTTACTTACAGAACCAGACTTTACATACAGTACTTCAAGTACAATACACACGTATTTCCCCATGACTCAAAGGCCACGTACAACATACATAGCTCCTTGACCCAAAGGCTATGTTCTTTCACAGCTCTTGGCTGTCTCATCTTCTACCAAAAAAACACCACAGCTCTCGGCTGCCACAGCTCTTGGCTGTCTCATCTTCTACCAAAAAACACCGCAGCTCTCGGCTGCCACAGCTCTTGGCTGTCTCATCTTCTACCAAAAAACACCGCAGCTCTCGGCTGCCACAGCTCTTGGCTGTCTCATCTTCTACCAAAAAACACCGCAGCTCTCGGCTGCCACAGCTCTTGGCTGTCTCATCTTCTACCAAAAAAACACCACAGCTCTTGGCTGTCTCATCTTCTGCTAACTATCATGTTGGGGGTCACAAATTGTTGTTCTATTTCTAGAGTCCCATAGTGATGTTATCAGATTTCTAAAGTCCATACCTCCTCAGTGTATTCTTACAGCTACACATCTTGACAGCACAGACCCCTTCTTCTGCATCTTATCCTTTCTCAGTTCAGGGCTCCTCCAAGGCTCTCCCTGACTGGCTAACCCGCCCCCTTTTATCCCAGTTATCTTCACTGGTCACAGCTGCAGCCCAGTTAAGGACATCACAGCTGCAGCCCATCAAGGACAACCAGGACCTCCCGGGGCAAAGCCTCTATACAGATATTCAAGTACAGATATTCAGGTACAATACATTTCCTCTACTATACTTATTGATTCACCCTCTGGAATCATTCATCCTTAATAGTTGGATTTTCTTTGGGGAGCTTTTGTTTCTTCCCTTACTGAATGACAACCAGAGGTTTCAAGCTTGCAGTGGAGCTCCAGGACCACCCATAATCTTCAGGAGGGGTTGGCATCATATCTGACCTCTGCTTATAGAGAATATGCAAAGTTCAACCCACCTCACCTGGAAAGCTGAGAATAACAAATATGAGAGGTAAAAGAACATGAGTAAAAAATCCTAACATTAATTGTAGAGTGGACAATTTCTGTGTAATACCAACATGACGCTAGACATGTCAACTACATCTTTATGCACATCATGATTACTTCTTGTCTCACCCATCCTACTTTTTCTTTTGTAATAATATGCAAACTCTCTACTCTTGGACAAACTGAGCATCAGTCTACTATACCTTTAATAGCTCTTTTGATGGAGCAAAAATCTCACCTGAAGTAAAAAATGTTTCTCAAGGAAAAAAAAAAGAAAACGGAAATATAATAGTTTGTGAAAACTTGTAAGTAAAACAAACAAACAAAAGCACCTACACAGCATCTTTCATTTATGATCACTCACTTCTCACTTTAAAAAATCACCTTTTTGTGTCCTGTGCTCCTACTCTTCAAAAGTGAACTAGTCCTGAAGATCACATGAAAAAGAAAAGCTCCATTAAATTAGTTTACAGATTAAATACTAATATGTGCCAGCACTCATGCCACTGCGAAGCTGGCCATGCTTTGAGCAGGAGCTTGGGCCAGGTGACCTCCAGAAGTCAGTCAGACCTCCCCTGCAGTCCAGGGCAGTGCAGCACAGGCACACCATCACTGCCAAAGCAGCCTGATGAAATGGGGCCACTGCAGGAGCAGGGGTCTGCTCATCCCCTGCTGGTAAGGACATCACCAGCCAAGCTCCTCCTCACTTTCTGACAGAAACTGCTGTCATTATCCCAGCAGTAAGAACTGGATTCGTATTTTGCCTCAGTCACCCCCTTTCAGTGTTTTAACCCCATCCACTGTGAAGAGGGAACTGTGTCCATATGCAAGGTGTGGCCAGGGGTGGGCCCAACCTGTTCCATATTCCTCTTCTGAGCAGAAGAAGAAGCTCTGCTGTAAAAACAGGGCAGGCAGGGGAAGCAGCTTTTGAAATTGCAGTAGCTAAATCTATTACAGCGTTTTCACAGGTTTTGAATATAGACAGGAAGGGTGGTTTCTAGCCTGCAGTCCCACAGCTGTCTGCATATTTTTCAGGGTCATCAGCTTCTGTGTGTGCAATTCCTACTTCTAATAATTTCACTTATTTCACATGACATTTGCAAAGATTTCAGCTCCGAGATACACATCTGCCGATAATAGCAGCCACCTGCCAGTTCTCTACCAGCTAGTTTGATTTCCCCCCCTCTGGATTTTTAATGATTCAGTAATGCACCATAAAACCAATCTTTTAATTACAAATAATTTTAAAGAATAAAGTCTCTCTTCTTTCATGGGTATAAGCATGGGATTTCATATACAAAGGAATTCAGCCAGATATTTTTTCATCTTTTCATTAAAAATCTCTCTCTTATAGTACATAATTCCATTTACTTCAAAGGCACATAAAAAAAGGGAATTATGCTACTATACAGTAAAGTACAGGGAAGAGAGTGTTTTGCCAAACAAAAATTAACTCTTTTTATGAGCTCTGCTGAAGGCTATTCGTGCCCATCCTCAGAAGACGAGAACCTAATTTCCAAGCTTTAAAATATTCAAAATAAAATTCAATGAGTTATATTAGCAAAATTTCAACCCGTATATCTACTAAAATTGCTGAGAACCTCTTATTTTAGGAAACAGCTTTAATTAAAGAAAAAGACGATGCTGAAGATTTTCAGACTTTATTCTGATTTTTACCACAGGATTGCAATGATATGGTTAATAAATCTGATTATTTCTTTGTGCCTTAGTTTCTCCCACATGGAAAATTAGACCATTACCTAATTTACAGGGATGCTGAGAAGCTTTTACAGGCTATAAAACACTTTTTGATCTTCACTGAGAAACAAAAGTTTACTTTTTGTTTGTGTCTTCTTTTAGATATAGGAAGTCAGATAAATACTGAGTTCTTCTGCTTTGTGAAGATCAGACTATAAAAGGCCACTTGTTTTGCATGTCTGCAACTTTTTCTCTGCCCATTCAGCAGCCAAGAAAACTGATATGAGTGGAATTAGTTGTTAATTTTAAAAAGCACTTAAACATCTACTCAAGATATTGCTTTACATGTTTTACAATGCACGCTACTGAAAAACATGAGAGGCATGTATGAGGTGACAAAGAATTGCAGAATTTAAGTTTTAAAAATCATATTTCCTTCAAGTATGTAAGGCTGACAAATAAATATGGTTTTATTGCAGAGCCATATTATAAAAATACATAGCACAATCATAATTTTTGCTAGTAAGGGCAATTCCCAGATTCCCACTTGACCAGATAGGAAGGACTGTTTCAGAACCACAGGGCAAGAGGGGATCTCAATCCATGGCCTGCATAGCTTAGACTTTAGGATAGCCCAGGTTTATTCTAGGAAAGGTTGTTGTGCTGGTACAGGACATTGTCTGCATCAGACATGCAAACAATAGATTTAGGGAAATGCTTTGATATTTTTTCAATCAGAGACTTAGTAATTTACTTTCAATGTTTTTATCATCGGTTGCCAGAACAGCATTTTGGTGAACATAAACTAAAGTGATGAGCACAGGGCAATCCATGCGGAGATTGGGAAGCCTATGGAAGCCTTCTAAGAGAAACATACTCTGTATTAACTCTGACTCTTCCTTTGGCTGAGTCCAGCAATTGATGCCATCCATCACTTGCCTCCTGAGCAGGAGGACATAGGGCAGTGTGGGAAAAGGAGCAGGGAAGTGGCAGAGGGAGAAGAAGTGATAGGGTCATACAGTCATGGAACAGGGAAGCAACATCTGAATAGAGCAGGAAGAGGGATGAGTTACAGTAGAGGTCTCAGGATTTGTGGGAAGCACCCAAAGTATGGAAAGGACCCACTTTTCATGAGCTCTTCCCAAACAAGTACCAAAAGCTATCAGATAAAGCTAGTTGGAATCATCCTCAGCAAAAGCAAACGTTGTGAAGCTCTACTTGAAACATTTACAAGAGTTCTTTGGCATTACTTTAGAAAACAAATCTTTAAGTTGAACTACTAATTCCAATAGAACTACCCTTATATTTCTATGAAATGCAATTTAGCCTCTCAAAACTATTACTTAGAAACCTTAAAATAATAATTACTTTATGCCTGTTGCCACTCTAGTATGTGCCAGAGACTGTCTGTTGGGAGATCAAAGTCTAGAAAATATTATGGAGATCCCAAAGCAAAGCTGCACCTCTGAGAAGCAAACAATCCCTAGACTTATATTTGACTCCAAAATGCCAAAAATTAACTGTTTATATTTCCTTTTTTTGGAGTGATATTGTATGTGTGTTGGTGAAATTCTTTTTGCAGTGTAAAGACATATGGCTATTTATATCTCAGCATTGCAGAAGTTAGCCAAACATGATTATAGCAGGATTTCATGAGGGGCACATTCTCCCGGCTGCCTTTGGCCTGTGCTGCACCACACCAGGAGCAGAGCACAACATCAGCCACAGGAGCTCAGCCTCTTATTGCTTGATTTGCCCTTCGTGCTAAGATGGCCCAAAGGAGCCTGAGCTACAAATGAGAACTGCAAGGGGTTGGGATAGGAAAATCAGCAAATTCCTCACAGCTACTGGAAATCAACACAATTGTGCATCCTTGATGCTAGGCAGGCACAGGAAGGCAGCCAGATCAGGATACACCTGGCTGGGAAGGCACAATATCCTTTTTTGCACAGTTCTGCTTTGCATTCATTATCAAGTACTGTCACAGTAAAACTCTGCCAGTAAAAGAAGCCATAGCATCATAGCACTGGACACATGGGCCTGGAAGGAACCAGATTCAGCTTATCTTGTCTTTAAAATAAGGCAAGAATTTTTTGCAAATAATGGGGCAATATTTTCATGAAGAACACAGAAGTATGATAGCAATAATAACAATAATACATAGATAGCACTGATTCGCTGTAAAATCTGTTTTAGAGCTTGTGTCCTTTTGTTAGATTTTTTCTGGTATCTTAATCAAATCCTGTTGGCTTCACAATTAACTCATCTTTTCATGTCACATTGTGAGCAGACATTGTAAATAATCAGTTATCATCACTATAAAGACTCTTCATCATGACACACTTGCATCATACACTTCCTTAAGTCTTCTCAGTCTTCTCTAGATCAAATGGAGCTTATTTCACAGGTCGTATTTGTCAGCTGTTCATCAGTTTTATTGTCTCACCTTTGGATTCCCTACGCTTTGTATCCACTGCTCAGAAGTGAGTCCATTATTCCAGCTGAGACCCCAATTATACAATGAAAAAGAAATTAACTCCCTTCCATGTCCTTTATGAGTATATCCCTGACTGAAATATCTTGATAAACAAAAGAATCTTTTAATCTTTTGAAATTTAGCACTGACCTTAACCCTAAACCTCCAAGTCCCTTTCGTCTTTCACATATTCTGGGGCGTCTTGTCACTTTTTCTTATGTATATTTCCATTATTGCATTTCATTCATTGATACCTGACAATTTTCCATACAGTAAAAATTTAAATTTAAAACATGATACTGTCTCCCACAGTTCTTGAAGTCTTCCTTACTCTTTCATTATGTCATTGAAAACAGCAACATGAATACTGAGTAGAATTGCGTTCGGGATAAACCTCAGAGAACCCTAACTTCAAACGTCTTCTCATTTTTACCCCAAAGCACTGATAGGGTTTCTTAGCAGGATTTTTTAAGCAGTGCACTCACTTTGTAGCAATGAATCAAAGCCATACCCCATTTGACATGCGAGCATCAAGAATACAACATCTTACTGTTTTTCTACATCTACCAGATCAGCAAAGAAGCCAAATATATAAAGGAGGATTCAACATGATTTGTTCTTGAAAAATCCACAATTATTTCCACCACTTTATGATCCACTTGGTGCTTTCACTTATTTTTTAGACATTGCTCTGGTAATCCAGTTTATTTGTCTGATGAGTTACTTTGTATTTCTTTTTCTCTAAATAAAGGAGGAGGAAGTTTCCCTAGGGCTGTGAGACCTCTTGGTCCTCCACAAGCATCTGAAGACAATCACTAATAGTTCAGCAACTGCTTTGGCAACCTTCAACCAGATTTCACCTGACCCTGCTGACTGGAACATTTCTAATTCATCCAAATATTTTTTAACCTGCCCTTTCTCTCTTCTGACCTGTGATTCTCTTCCCCTGTTAAAATTAATTGCATCAAAGATCTGATTGCAATTAACCTTGGGAGAGTGAATCTTTCAGCCTTTCCTATGTCATCACAGCATACAAAAGCTTATTCTGTCAAATTAAAAAGAAATATATTGTCTATATAATATCAGCACCTCAGCAAAGCATTTTCATTATGCAAAGCCAGACATTTGTCCTCTCAGTGGTTATAGTACAGTTGTGCACCCCAGTGCTGCTGCTGGATTTGCAGGCCTGGCCCCCTCTCTGCTGACCAGCACTGACAGGACCACAGGATGTCTCACACTCCTCCACAAAGGCCTTTTACCCCAACACATACTTGGGTGTGGGCAGAGATACCACACACAGTGTATGGTGTAGGAGATTCAAATACTGTTCCCCAGATCAGAAACAATTGTTTGACTGTACATTTACAAGCAGGAAATCAGTAACCTTTTTAAAACATTCAATATGGTAAGTTCCCATCTGGGCTATGGAGCACACACACCATCCTTCTCTGTTGTGTTTTTGCGACTGAAACAAGTCAAGTGAGAACATCTGTGCATGGAAGTCACTGAAATGGTCTCTGCCATGTCTGTGCCTGTGCTTTCTTCTTTCTGGTGTCCATTGTCTTTCCTGGAGGTGCTATTTATTGCTTTGCAGCACAGATAAGGAAAGGCAAACATCACAGTTTGCAGGGAAGAAAGAAACAATGCCAGACAATTGTTATTGTCTCTCTCTTTCAAGCAAGAAAGAGAAGAACAAATTCAGCTTGCCTCTCACACAGTGATCATAACTGCCAGTTTGAGAGAGAAAGAAAGGAGAGTTATTTTCTGCAGGCAGAGCATTGATTTTTTTCCTGAGTGTGACTCATGAATCGGCACCACACTGGGCTGCATGATAGAAGAGGCATCTGGATCCACTGTGTGACAAAAAGTCACCTGTCGCAGGTCATGCTCTTCTCGTGGATGTCACACCTCCTTCAAAACCTTTCACAACCTCTCCTCATAACCTTACATGACAAGCACCACTGGTCAGCAAAAGAAAAATTTGAGTGGCAGCTCCACATAATGGGGATTTTGTGATGGAGGCTGATGAGATTTGATAGGTGGGATTCATCTGGTCAGTCAGAAAAGTCTGAATTTTAGCTTGTCACCTTGACCTCACCTCGGGGCAAATGAAAGAAATGAGGAGTCAGAACAAGGAACATTCTTATCCAGATTTAGACATCTAAAATAAGACAGATGAATCATATCCTGAATGCACTGATTTCTCCCCACAGACTAGAGAGACAGTGTGACTAGCTCAGATGAATATCGACAGTGCTGATGTTTAAAACTGCAGGAGACAACTCCCAACAACCAGACCTCAGCCAAGGGTTCTGGCAAACCCAAAAGGCTGAGCTGATCATCATGATGGACTCAGTTCAGCTGCCTCATGCAGAGGTGCCTAGTGCCCTGGGCACCCTAGGATATCCAAGATATTCAGCAAATTTATCCACTGGCCTCTCCCCAAGGGATGCAAAATTGACCAATTTAAGCAAACTACCAGGTCAGGCTGCCCCTGCAGCGCTGCTCCCAGTACAATAAACCCTCCACACTGTCACAGCAGGTGAGCATCCTCCATCACAACATTGGTAATGAAGCAGGGATAGAGATCATGCAGACCAACCTGTAAGAACAAGCCAAAAACAGTACCTAGTTTGAAGACACTTTTAAAAAAAAACAACACTTCAGGGCAATTAGAGGTAAAACAGGCTCACCAAAACCCTTAACAGTAAGGAGCAGCCCAGTTAATTATGCTCCATGATTGTTTCCCTTTAATCCTTTTTAACATGTAATACTACTTTCTTATTTTCAAGACTAATTTCACACACAATACCTTAGTTAATATTGATTTCCACTGTGGGATTTTTTTATTTCTTCTCATTTTAACTACATACCTAGCAATAAACCTAGTCTGCATAACCATTATCACACTTCTTAAGACCTTTAAAAATTTCATCACAGGTTTAAATATTCCCCTCTGTAATCTTATGACAAATGGTTCTTCCCTGCCTGCTCACAACTAAAAATGGATATCTATGAACACACTTATATGTAGTCTCCAGTCATACATTACTTATCTAAAGAGCAGAAAAGGCCTTTTTTATTTCCTATATCCCATCTCCACATGAACAAGTAAAGAGTAAGGGAAGCAAAATACAGCCATTGGGAAAAGGCATTATACATTGCATACATGCAAAAATAAAGCATGCAGAACCCATCCAGCAGAAAAAGTGGGATGCACAGGACTCTACTGCCCAGCTCTGTCTTTCCCTTTCTTACTCCCAGGAGAGCCAGGACAATGCTGAGTGGTTTTGAAAATTCCTTCTTTATCCCTGGTTAGTGATCTCAACAATGGAGGGAAAGGCATAGGATCAGTGTGGGAGTAAATAAAAACATGATCAAATATCATTTACACTCAAATCACAGCAAAGCTGACTCAAAATGGCATAGGTGGAAAATGTTCTCTTCTAGGGTGAGAGGTGATCTAATGGTCCCTTGTCCCTGCAGCCAGCATAACATCAACTGGACATCACAGAGCAGGTGAGTTGTCTGGTGGCATCCAGCAGAAAGGCTGGTTTCCTATAGTATCCATCAATATTAGTTCAAGTCTTTCAGTGCCTAGAAAGGACAATTTTTCACTAAATCTTTCCTGTGGTTGGGATTTTGTATATTCTGTTTCCAAGATGGCTCTCTGATGTTAAACAACAGGTGAGTTCCCACTGCAGCCATCTCCTGAAAGAGGAAAATCTTTGTTTACTACCCATTCACATTTTTACATAAAAACTGCAAATCCCAGAGACTTTATGTTACACCTGGTTGACAATGGTTAAAAGGTTCAAAAGTTATTTTAAGGAAATATACCATACAATCACATTAGCTGTGTTCTTCAAACAGCAGGTTAACACAGCTGATCAAAGGAGCAGCCAGCACCTGAGGCAGGCACTTCTTGATAACGATCTGCAAGTGGCACTAAACCCAGAGATTTGGGCCTGTGCAAAACTGGCCCACAAAGCCCCAGACCAGGTGTCTCAGGTGTCAGCTGATAGGGGACATGCCACAGTACAGCCTGGGGTCAGCAAACTCAGGCCCTGCTTCACCTGAGCTTAAAGGTCAGTGGCAACTGACTTCTCATCTGCTAGAAACCAGCCACTTGGGTTTAACTTAAAATCATAAAGCAGATTTGTCTCATGGGTTAGATTTGTGGATATTCTATTTATGCTAAAGCAAAAAAATGTCAAGACTGAAAGGAAATTTGCCTTTGTTAACAATTTAAAACATACTTTCAAAGAATTCTTTGAATTTAAGTTGCTTATGATTCGAAACAACTGCACAGGAAAATCAATTCCCAAGAAACTACAGTATGGAACATACCATCAACACACACAATTAACTTCATTTTGGGTCTGACCAGATGCAAATGGAAGGTAAGCTTTAAGAAGGAAACTGGGGTACTGTGTAAACCAGGACAGTAGTCTCAAAGAATGTTTTCTTAAGAGAGAGGTCATCACACCAGCTGTAATGCATTTATACTTTTGCAATGCAAGTTTAAGGGATACAGCATTCTATCTTTCACTTTCAGAATCTGTAGACAAAAATCAGGACAGAAAAGGAATTCCATGAATCAAGGCCAACTGTAAGTTTTCTGCTAATTCAGCTGGGGATATTTGGAAAAGGTAGTGAACTTCACCTAATATGTCACATATTAGATTAATTTATGTAGAACAGAAGGGTTATAATGCTGGGGAAGAAGCAGGGGGTTGGACTAAGTAAAACAAGCTAATATGTATATGTACAGAGCATTTTGTAATAAGAAAATTAGTATTTTGCATTTTTATACCTCCTTTTATTTCTTTGTTTTACAAACACAGTGGACTTAACATATTGCACTTTCCCTCTTGCAGGATGACCACATCATTCATTTCATACTAAAGAATAAAGCAGAAACAAAGCTGGATTTGTGGTTCTTTAGATATGCAACAAATCTTTTCTTCACTAGATGGCACCCTGTCTTCTCCTATGGATAAACGTTGAACGTGGCAAAAAGCAAAGGGTTTTTTCACAGAAGAATATAAAATTATAGAGGACTTATTCTTTGTGTTGAATGATTTTACTGCTTCTTCTGTGTTCTACATCATACTCCTTGTGTACTTGCAAGGATAAAGTTCTGCATCATAGACCTGCCTCAATTTTTTTACATTCAATATTTGTCTCATAACTGATTATTGCCCAGAAATCTTCATGGGAGATGCACCCGTTTCAGTGTTATTCAGACTCTGAATAACATTTAAAGAGCTCAGAATAAATTATAAAAATAAAAATACTTCTATCTCTTTCTTTCCAAAATAAGCATAGATCTAGAATTGATGACAATACTGTCTCAAATCCTCAGCAGGTATAAATCAATTTGGCTTCACTGGAGTTGATTGATGCCAGGTGAAGATCTGCACCTGCAATTTAGATGCTGTCCTGCAGAGCACAGCTTGACGTGTTTTCTTTTTCTTCACTTCAAGGCATGATAATTGAGCTCATTTGGGCATGCTTCTCACTTAGTCAAAACTCCCACCTGAGAATTGGATTGAAAATCAGTGCATGTCTCTTTGCAATAATTCAAAATAATCTTTCAAAAAGGGGAAAAAAAAGAAAAAGAAAGCTGACTAAAGTCTTAAAGACTTCGGAGCTCAGAAGTCAGTTGTTCAATACAACATCAGTGATTACAACACGGGAACTGATGCAAGCAGAAGCAAAATACCACTCAGCTCCTTCATTTTTACTCTTACTGCCACTAGATGATAGTATGGTAACACCTGTATTGTTCAGCTGCACACCAGACCTTCTGTTGCTGAATTCCTGGCAGCACTCACACTTTTATATGTAATGAATATCCAGAAGCTCATCAATACTACATAGCTAGCCTTTGAATAGCAGTGCTTAATTATATCCCCTGTGATTTCATGCATTAATATACCCAGAGTGTGGTGGATGCTATTATTTGTCCTTAGACCCAAACTGGGCTTTATTTAGGCACAGAGATAATGCTAAATTGATCACCTCACTCTTTTTGTGAGTTACCCACCCAGAGCTATAGTGAGACATTTTGATGGAAAGGGCAAGATAATTACATTTCCCTAGCAGGAAGCAGGGGAATGGCTGCAGGTAACATTTACATTCCGCCTCACGGGCATCCCACTCACTGCCAGTTATGCACATCCTCTCACTGCTTCTTCCACCTTTTCCATTTTGTGCTCTCCCTCTTGAGAGGATTCCTGCCTCATCCAATAGAAAAGCTCTGGGCTAGGAGGAGACTCTCATCTGGAAAAACACCTTGAGCACACAACTGTGTCCTCTCCACAAACCCTTTCTCTCCCATCTCACATAGTTTGCACTCTCCTATTACAGTCAAATTAAAACTAAACTGCTCTTTCTCACAGCTACTCTGTAAGTAAATAGTCAAAACCCTTCACTGCACAATTTTTTCCCTAGGTAAATCTTAAAACTCTGGTTTCTTTTTTTCCTTAGGTAAATCTTAAAACTCTGTTTTTTTTCTTTTAACAGCAATAACAAGGTCATTTTTTTCTCTTGGTAGGCTGGACTGACTCTCCCTGGCCAGGAATATGCATCCCAAAGGAGGGGTGAGTGGCCAGCTCCAATTTTGCACAAAACCTTCCCCATCACAGTCAGTTTTACAAGCACTTCCAGGTCCCCACAGTGGAGAAAATCCCATCTCTTCTGGGATTTTGGTGTGTAATCTGTGGCACACATGTAGAGTGATGAACCTGCTGGCACCACAGTCAAGCCAAAAACTGAAAATCAGAATCTCCAGTGAAAAGACATTGGCCCTTGGACCAACAAAGGCTAAGGGGATGCAGCTCAGAAAGTGCAAAGGGTAAAGTCACACATCATTACATTGTTGGCTAATTCTGTGCTCAAGGATTTGATTCAGTCATGATCATCACAAGTCACTGAGCTTCCCACAGAAACTAGATCTGGATATATGGGAAACCCTGAATTTCTGCATTGCTTTGGTTATTTTGACAAATTTTTGTTTTATTTCAGGATTAAAGTATATTTGTAAGATGTGCAGGTTTCAAAAGGCTTATTTACTTATTGGTTTGGACTTCTGGAATAGTGCATAAACTACTAACTATATGGCATAATACTTAAAGGAATACTTTTCATAATCAGTAAGAATGTCTTCTATGTAATAGAGGTTGAACTATCTATTGTTTTGTACTCAAGGCATTTACAGTGTCATTGCAGACCCAGGAGGAAAAACAATGCCAATGTCACGGTCTTTCAGCATGTCAAACATAAGTCTTAAAAAATAACTTGTTCCCATTGGAAATCAAGACCTAAAGAATAAAGTAAAACATATCAAATATTATAAAGATCACTGTTGCTGACATGGTGTAAAATATATTAACAATATTATAAAAATCAAATCCCTTTATGGGTCAAAATAAAGCTTTAGAACTTGGAAATTCAATTCTGAAAAATTCTAAAAGTAAACATCTTGAAAAATGCCTACTTCAAAAGTCTTCCTCCATTGTGAACCTTCATCATATTTTACAATTAAAATTATTTTAATATCATCTTCTTTCGCTTTTCATCAAGAATTGTAACCAAAAAAGGTCCAATGAACTGCTATTTTGCAAAGCATATTTGAACTGGCATTTCCTGAGCTTATGAAAAATGAAGCACTCAATTTTACTTACATGAATAAGGATGCTCTATACCCCACATATGAATATTAATTTTTTTACAGTTCTTCTCTGGGATATAAGAATGCTTAAAACTCACAGTCAGGGAGAAGCTCTGCTGCTAACAAACCTGTAACAAACCCATATTTGCAGGGATAATCATGTCAGCTGTCAGAGCACAGTGAGGAGCAGCTGGTTCATGAGGGATGGTGAGCCAGGAGCTGAGCAAAATAACAAGGCAAGTGGGAGCAACATTTTCCACCAAGCAGTGAGGTTGTGGAGTGGCAGATCTGGATAGTGATCAGGATCAGACATGATCCAGTGCTCTCCCAAGATGTCCCCTTGGACTCAGCCAGTTAAATGCTTTATCTTCACCAAGCCCCCTCCCAGAAGGGCGGTGCACGCCTGCCCTGCCATCAATACTGCAACACGCAGCCCTGGCAGCTAAAGGTGCAGAGTACAGCTGAATGCAGTCCACATTCTATGGGAAGAAGTCATTCAAAAACCTGAATAGATGACTATATTAAAAAAAAATGCTATTATTGCCTTTTTAAAATGCCGTAGAATGCCTTTATATTCAAGAATAAAATAAAAAAGGGCTATGGGGATATATTTATGAGGAAATATTATCTATCAAAAAATAGAGCATATAAGAAATCTGAGAACACTTGTGCTTGCCAGACAGACATGTTTCCAAAGGCTTCTGCAGAGCTACACAAAATGAGTAATTATATTACAGTTGCAGGTTTTAATGCACATGGAAAACACCCCAAGTAAAATTAACTTATCACTCATTTTATTTTTAAAAAAAACAATAGTACCAAATTCCAGGGAGAATAATGGAAACCTTACCAAGCATGTCAGCAGGATTCATGCAGGCTGAGCACTACATGCAACATTGATTTCTGCCTCCAGCAACGGTCTACCTACAGGCATCAGCAACTAGAGGGTGAAAGAAGTTATGAAGGGCTCATTCATTCAATCCAATCCATCATTCCCACCCAGTTCCTCAAAGGGGTAAGTATCAGATGTGCTGTTGTTGCCCCTTGCAGGACAGCTACAGACCTTACACACTAGCCCTTTGCCCAAATGGTGAAATAAAAGCTGCTGCAGCCAGCATACAGGTATCTGACAATGAGAATAAAGTAGTTTCTACCTCACTGTGGTGGTTTGACAGGAAGTATGTTTTCTGGGATGCTGTGGTCAGGCCAATGGATGCTCAGATTTTAATATTGGCACCTAATGTGGCCATTGGGACATTGGGTCCGCCTCTGAGCACACGGGGTTAAAGCAGGGCTCTCCCTGGGAGGCTGTCTTGGGTTCCGGTCAGGGAAAGGTTCAGAGCTCCCCTGCCCGGCTGTGGGCTGGGCGGGACAGGGGCAGCCATGCGGCCGGGTGAGGTAGGCCGGGGCCTGGACAGAAGGGAGGGGAAGGCCCCTGCAGGATGGAAGGGTGGAGGAGCACTGAGAGGCCCCTGCAGGATGGAAGGGTGGAGGAGCCCTGAGAGGCATCGGGCAGCCACCCCCCCCACCCTGCCCAGGAGAGACAGAGAGTGAGCCTGAGCCTTTGCTTGTGCCACCTTGAAATTTAATAGTGGCCGGCCGAGAAGGAGAAGGGGGGGCAGTGAGAAGATGCCCGGCTGGGCAGCCATGGGAGTTCCGGACAGACAGAACCTCAGATTTTTAACCCTTTTTTTGGATGATGGAAACCTTACAAATGCTAATCCTCCTGGAGCTGAATGAGGAGAGAGGTAGAGATGAGATAAGAGGAAATGGGCCACGAGAAAATAGAGAAGAACTCAGGTGGAAGAGATGATGGAGTAGCTTATGCTGGACTCTTTTGTGTGTAGCCATGGACAGAGCCATGTTCTTTGTGATACAGGGACTGCATTCTAGGGGGAGGCAATGCCTCAGGACCAAGAGGGTTCTGTGTGGGTACCCCTCGGCCCCAGGGGTGAAAAATATGGTGGGACAGGTGTCCCAAAGTTGAGACTGTGCCTTTTTGGAGGGACGAAGCATCCTTAAAAGTCGACCCTAGAAGCAGCTCTGGTCCATGTTCAGTGGTGAGAGCACTGGACATGAAAGGAAGAGGTCACCATTGTCACAAGAAGGACTCCTTCTCCTCTTGATGAACTGAGGATTGAGTATTCTGAAGGGTGGTGCCGGACTGAGAGTCATGATTTGGGGATGTATTGTATTGGGAATTTGGTGGAGGAGGAGGAGATGTATTTGTGAAGTTTTCATTTTCCTTGTGTGTTTCTTTTTTTTTCCCCTTCCCTTGTAGTTTAGTTAATAATTTTTTTTTTCCTAAGTGGGAGCCTGCTTTGCTTATTCTTGGTCACATCTCACAGCAGAAACCAGGGACAAATATTCTCATGGAGGCACTGACATTGTGCCAGTGTCTAACCATGACATTCACATATCAAGCACTGCAAAAAAAATATCCTGAAGAACATGAAAACTAGGAAAAATAAATGTTTTTCCGTTGCTTTTACTTTTTATCCTAAATTTTATTAGAAATTGAGACTCTTGAAATGCTACACATATCTAGGAAATCTTTAAAACCTGATGTGACTTCAGCTAAAATAGGAGCATTTGGCATCTCAAAAAGCTTCCTATCTCCATAAAAGGCCTCTTTTCATCTTTCTGAGGAAACTGAACAATACAACAGAAACTTTCAAAACCTAGGTGAAAAACAGCACACATAATGAAGGAGCTTCAAATATCTGTATCTCAGGTTTGGACTGTTTTAATATAGCAAAAATTATTTGACATAAGTATGTTGGAGATTTAAACACAGTTCCTGAGGATTTCTACAGCAGGCGGGAAACAATCATGATATTCAAAGCACTACTCTAAACAAATTGCTCTACTGGAATTGTTAGCTCCCTGCAAATTCTATAGAGTCTTTGAATATTACTGTAGAAAGAGATTCACATTATTTAATACATTTCAATATGCAGTTGGAAGAATGACTAACACACAGGTATCATACCTATCTTTATTAAAAGAAAATAAAGCAATCAAAGGACCCATTCATTTTGAGTGATTTCCCTGGAGCTGGGCTGATAATCAAATACTATAGGATACTATAGTACTGCTAGTGATTCTCATCAAAATTAATAGCAATACATAATATATATAAATATATATATATATATATAATAGAGTGAGATTTACAGAGTAAATATATCAAACAAAACAAAAAATGTCAGTGTCTGTGGATATGAACAGTATTGTATGGCCATTGATTGTTTACATGCTGCAGCACAGCAAGTTTATGAGTTGGTTTCCTTGTGTAATGAAATCGCAGGGACCACATGCCATATCCACTGTGGATACCCTATACACCAATCTGCCATAATGACCACATATGTATTTTGACCAGATGTTTAAGCAAGGATCACTTATCCTTAAGAATTATCTTAAAACACTGGGCAAGGTATTCCTAAAGAAGCAGTGTTAGAGATTTGCAATTTTTTTTGTTTTTCCTATGCCTAACACTGAGATGAGTGGCATGCAACTGGCTCCTGGGAAGATTTAAAGTAATTCATCAATTATTTTGTGAAATTATGCTGGTTGTTTTGGTTTTTTTTTAATTTTCC